>NC_134489.1:34560473-34620532 GCF_040206685.1 Ascaphus truei
ATCACATTACAGAATGGGAGAGTTCACAAAAAGAACTAAAAAAAAGGAAACTGGTGAATGTATAGATGAAAAAGTAGTAATTCTCAATGTTAAAGAACTGCAATTATGTTTTCTACTATTTTCAATTATTTACCCCTGTTATTATGTACTTAGTTATATAAAGTTCACTTTGTGAGCATCACGTTGATGGATTAGTAATAACATTTACTTTTATTCTAAAGGTTAATCAGTGAAAACATGAAATTGCAGTAGAAGAACGGTGCACACTAATCCTTGTCCAGGAAACGACAAACTCCTGGCTGTAACCTATATTAAAAAGTGGCAAAAAAAAATATTGTTAGTGCAATTTATAGTAATAACACTGCACATAAAATCAACTGATCAAAAAGGATTTTATAAGGATAATGCGTACAAGAATGTGCCATGCAACATAAGTGTCAGAATAATCAAAAAGTGCTCCAATCATAGATAAAGTGGCAGAAATGCCTACAGAATGGGTCAGAAGTCAACGTTTGGAAGCTGCCCCTTCATCTGGCAACGACAGAGGCAATGGGTAAAAATGAGGAGATAAATAAAAATAACACAAAAAAAGGGGAACATTAACATTAGTTAGAAACGCCTAAGAAATCAATGTGCTAAATAAACACAGCACAACTGATAAGCACAAGAAAAAAGCACAGAAAAACCCCCCAGCTCAAAAACACACAGTGACACATTATTATGTTAACATACCTATAATAGAGCAGGGAAGAATATATATATATATATATATATATATATATATATATATATATATATATATATATATATATATATATATATATGTATATATGTATATATATATATATATATATATATATATATATATATATATATATATATATAATAACCATTCTAAGCAGTGAAAATACACACACACACTATATACTGTACTATATGCTAAATTAAACAGTAAATTAGTTAATATGATTTATTTATGGTAACACTTTAGTTTTTTTTTTCTAAAACAGCAAAAAACAAACAATTGGCTATTTAATTTGAAGTTAATATTCGTAGAGTTTGCTTTTGGGGTGGATTTTATTCATTTTTTTTTAATTCTTTTTGTTGTTTTCACAATTTTGCTATTACAGAAAAAAGAACATCTCCATATGGTATTTTTGACATCATGTCTTATAACACCAACTTACATTGTTTCAGTCTCCATCTCCTAGTCGGCATTTGTTTAATTGATGTACACAAAAAATATTATTATTACTATTATTAATTTGGGACTGGATTCTTAAATAGAACAGGACATGCTTATATCCTTAACTATTCCCCTGTATGTGTATCCTTTCACGGGTTATGTTAATGGATCCTGGTTATGTTCAGTGTGCCATCCATAATTGCAGAAAGATTGAAAGAAATCGGATTATGTTTTTAAGGTTTGGTGAGTAGAACAGAAAAGGCAATAAAATGATCCAAAAATAGAAACAACTGAAATATATTATTTTATAGACTGATTTGATTATTCCTTCTTTGGTCACTATTTCTGGCTGATTATTAAATGTACTAACAGCAATCAGTTCTGTGCAATGTGCGATTCATTCAAGCTTCCTTTCCAACTCTCTTGTTTAATATGAATAATCCAACAGAAGTGACATAATCAAAAGTAATTCAGCACCAAACTGCCAAAGGAAAAGAAAAAGTAACACAATGCAGAAAAATGCAATTTTTCTCAAATAATATGGATACATTTTTGCTGATTAAGGTCTTGTTTTTCGACCTTTATTTATTCATATATCTAATATGACATAGTATTGGGTTTTATTCCACAATATCATTAGACCTTCTGATTTATTTTTTTTAAAGAAAAATATAGCTGTATTTTGCTGATACCAAGTTCCCCAATTAACACAATAAATTGGTAAATAGTCAAAAGTAACAATCTTACAAGAATGACAGAAACAATAGGGGAATTATATGCTATTTGATTTCTTGCAAAAATAGTACTTTTTTTTCAGTACAATAAATGCAAATCATTCTATTGCAACCCAGACATGCAGTAATAATGTGTTATCATAAAAACTATTTCTGATTATTTTCTCACTAAACAAATTATTTTAGAATGCTAAATATGTTAGCTACATTATTACTATTAATAATATGAATACTACTATTAATATCACTGTCTCATATGACAAAAGATGAAATCTAATACCTACATTCTCAATAACAATACGAATACAGGCATTATAAATACTATTAATAGAAGTTGCATTATTATTATGATTGTTATTTTAAGGCGATTGATACCTTATTTAAATTAACACCATTAAGTACAGTTATGCATTCATATAATGTTAAACTCTAAAGGGAAAATTGTAAGGGGAGAAAATGCTGCCTCCATTGCAGTGTCCCCTGTCTGATATTGTAATTTGCTACATTGGGTCTGTCTGAAAGAGTAATGTGTTTATCTGCAGTGCATGGAATATTAACCTTATAGCTGAGACTCTGTATTTTTAACACTCACTAATAAGCCCCAGCTGTCTCTTGCCTCTTACCATCTCACCAGCTCACACAGGCAGGTTTTTAAGTCTTCATGATAGATGCACCTAGTCCCAAGGACAGAATGTTTCAAGGGACAAAGGGCTAAAGTAAAAATAGTTTCCCGGAACAAACGGTTTATATATATATATTTTTTTTTTTATTGGTAAAGAAAAAACAGAACTGTAAACACAGATTATGGGATTGATTTCCATGAGCAAAAACATAACCCCTAATGAACCTCAGGGATTTACTACTTTTGTTAAAACTTTTATTATTGATTTAGAATGTGTATCCCCCTTCTATATACTTAACATCAGAGGTTGCCATCTCCAGTCCTCAAGGGCTACCAACAGGTCAGGTTTTTAGGACATCCCTGCTTTAGCACAGGTGGCTCAATCAATGGCTCAGTCTAAGACTGAGCCACTGATTGAGCCACCTATGCTGACGCAGCAACTGATTGAACTATGCGCAGTAGACTGGCTGGGGGTCTGAGCATAGGGTGCATGCAAGGTGGTGCGCCTGCGCGTTGCGTGTACGCGTGTCGCGTGCAGGTTGGGTCTACGCCTGACGCGCCTGCGCGGTGAGTGATATGCGCATGCGCAGTTAGCGGTGGGGGACTCTGGGCGCTCTACACATGCGCGGACACTTGTCGGGGCGGTGACGTCGTGGGACACCTGTTGCGAGGTTACAGGCGAGTGCTTTGGCTATATATTCTACACTTTGGTGCCTGTTATTTAGCCCTCCCCTTGACAAAGACTGCACACGCTGTCGAAACGTTGGTACTGGATTTGCTAATAAATGAACCTTTTTTCCAAGACCGCGTGCCTGGCTGCTTCCGTCCTGCTTCGTGACTTCCTTGGGGGTAGCACAGGATCTCCCCCAGCCCCACGGGCACCGGCAAATCACCTTCATTATCGCCTCTAATTGTGTGCCCGTAATCCTCTCAGCGTGCGCAGCAACTGATTGAGCCAGCTGTGCTGAAGCTGGGATATCCCAAAAACCTGACCTGTTGGTAGCCCTTGAGGACTGGAGTTGGCTACCTCTGCTTTACATTAACACATCTTACTTGCCTTTGAACCTTACATTGTAGGGATACACAATGCAGATTTCACTAATGCCAGATATTTACATAGTTGCAGTGGGGCATTATGCAGGAGTTGATCTCTTTAATCCCATTCTGCAGTTATATTGGTAGTCATTTTTAACGCTTTCTGATGATACCCACGATGACGTTTTGGAAAAGGTAAAACATGTTCTTCAGGTATTCACGGAAGAACATGACAACTAGAGTGTATGCTCTTCAGCTCAGGCATCCTCAGTGTTATATGTTGATGCACTGGAACACATCTTTTATTTTGCCATTGTCTGTGTGTTTATGTTCAACTGTTTTGCATTCATTGGTGGCATTGTATCAAATAATAGATATAAATAAAATGTGCAGGAATTCGTTATTATAGGCTGGTAAAGTTCCTTGGTTGCCTTGCCTGAAAGGCCAGTTACTGTATGCATTACACAGCACATGGAAGTGAGATTAACCTTAATAGATACTCAATAGCAGGATTTAATATTTGCATCTGATCTCAGACGCGCTATTAGAGAGGTTTGGGGTTCTGTAGAATTTCACAATATAATTATGGGGGTCCTTAACAAAGCACCGCCTTAGACAGAACCAACCTGGTAGGTATCACACATGTATATTAAATTGTCAGACATTCAGGTATTTATGTACCAATGTCATCTGACTGCAAAACTAAGGGGGGGAAACGGCCCCAGAATTATCAAGCAAAAACATTCCAGTGGAGTTTCTTATTTGATATACTGTATGTATTTATTATTTTTGCACCCGTTTTGCTCTGATTTTGCAGTCGGAAGACTCTGCCAAATGGCCCCTTCGGTTTAACGCCCACGATCTTTAGGTTTGACGATTATAGGGCTTATTTAGAAAGAAAATACAAAACCAGCAACAGATGGATGGAAGTAGAAATCCCACTGGTTCCAATGAAAATGTTGTTCTCTGATAAATATGCTTGTTTTTGCCCCGGGAGACCTTGATAAACAGACCTCTCTGGCTATAGGACTTGTGGATTTTACCCCATCCCATCCCTCAATATCTGAAACAAGGCATTTAATGTGCAGTTTATCAGTACTATATATAGATGTCAGGATTAAAATTACTGAGATTCAGGGAACAATGGTACTACTAATAATAATTGTTTGTTCTTTTATAGCAGCGCTATACAGAGACATTTTGCAGACACCGTCCCTGCCCCGTAGAGCTTACAATCTATGTTTTTTTGGTGCCTGAGGCACATCTGATCTCCTCTTTCCGCCCATAGAGGTGTAAGATGCTCCAAGTGTCTTCCAAACACACCATTGACCTTCTCTGACCTTTCAGTGTAAGATGTTATGTAGACACAGGAGCTGCATGTATATGTGAATCCATTTAGTGCTGGAAGATATTAGAGATATTTCATAGCATTTTAAATACTGGTGTCGTCTGCTTCCGAGAAAACAAGGCAATGGATTTTGTAAGCAGAGAATAAATAACAAGTTACACATCAGTAGGAAAGTCTGAAGTTATCAGAGACAATAATGTCAAATAGTTTCAGGGCAGAATTGATGTAACAAATACAAATAAAAGGGATTTATTCAATGTCCTGCATGGTTGGACATATATAAAGAATAACACAAGCCTGCCATCTAGTGGCCAAAAAAGAAATTACAAAACACAAAACACACTTAGGGGCCGATGCAGTAACTTGCGAGAAGGCTGAATTTGGCTGTTTTATTGCGAGATTGGCATGTAGTATGCAGTTGATGGCGGTATGTGTGCGAGTTACCTGAAAAACGGCATATGCAATTGTTGCCGGAAATCAAGCGCTGGCGGGGTGGCGAGAATGGCTATTTCGCCATATTAAGCAGCACGCAGAATGCAGTAGATGCCGAGTAAGATCTCGGGGGTGCGCGGGAGAAACTCCTTGCGAGAAAAGCGCCAAAAAGCTGCGGCACCAACATGCAGGCGAGAGCCGAAAATTTCAGCTGCTAGTGACATTGTTGTGTCATTGTACTGTTGCTGCTGGCAGCGCAGCTTCAATTGTATTACATGTCATTCAGAACCTGTTACATGTGTTGTTTATAATAAAATACATTATTAATGTTAGCCAAAGGTGTCTGTCTTGTGAATGACAAGAAGCAGGTATGTTCCTAAAACTATCTATTGAGGGACAGCGCTGTGAAAGCCTTGCTAATGTCACTAGCAGCAAGAAACACACTGCTGTGAGTAACAGAATGTAAGGTCAAACTATCATGAGGTGATTTTTTCATGTTCAAAAGTTGCCGCCAAATTCTTCTTCAATACAGATACATGACGTCATTCACCTCTTGCTGCATGCACCGGTTACAGTACACACAGCAACTCACTGAAATGTAAGCTTTGCAACAGAGTCCAACACACAGACACAAATGTACATGAAATGTCACAAGACACATGCACACATGTATCACCTCTTCACGTGTCAAAGAACAGAAGACACAACTGTAGCACTGCACCAGGTATGTTTCCAAAAGTATCTAATTAGGGACAGCAGTAAAAGGTTTGCTAATGTCAGTAACAGCAAGACCGTCACTACCGTGAGTAACTGAAAGCTTTAAGCAAGAAGGAGTTTTTTTTTATTTATGTGCAGAGGTTGACGCCACATTCAAGTGAAATAAGGATACATGCCGTCATCCGCCACTGACTGCAGTAACTCGCAACATGTGCAACTCACCATTGTATCTCACAATCGCTATTTACTGCATTTAGCGGCAAATTCCCGCCAAACACAGGAGATTTAAGCGCGCTGCCGACACACACATATCGCAAGTTACTGCATCGGCCCCTTAATGTTAAATATAGTTCAAGCATTGTATGTCTTTATTTATTTTATGTCTTTATTTATGTAAAGACATAATGTACATAGCGCTTCACAGTAGTAATACATATCAAATAAATAACAAATAATATAAATAATAGATCATGGGAATAAGTGCTTCAGACATACTGTAAAAGTAACATTAAGGAAGCATTACAATGGTACTAGCCACTGACGTAATAGAAGTAACACTGTGTGAATACACCCCCCTCATGGTTAATTTTGGGATCCAATGTTATTTTTAACACAGCAACATGTGCCTCAGCAGACCACTAGGCAGATCACATGATTCCCGGGTGAAGTGCATGCTGGGAGTTGTGGTTCTACCCATTACATTTCACTGGGACCGTCCATTGGAAGCAGGGTGAGAGGGAACTACATTTCCCAGCAAGTGGGGATTAGTTCCGGCTGAAGTGGGGGACAAGGACAGAGAGGTAAGGTGTGTGTGTGTGTGTGTGTGTGTGTGTGTGTGTGTGTGTGTGTGTGTGTGTGTGTGTGTGTGTGTGTGTGTGTGTGTGTGTGTGTGTGTGTGTGTGTGTGTGTGTGTGTGTGTGTGTGTTCCCCAGTCCATTAAGGGCCACCAACAGGTCAGGTTTTCAGAATACCCCTGCTTCAGCACAGGTGGCCCAGTCCAAGATTGAGCCACCTGTGCTGAAGCAGGGATATCCTGTAAACCTGACCTGTTGGTGGCCCTTGAGGACTGGACTTGCCTGCCCCTGCTGTACTTAATGAAGTCCTCCATGTTTCTGTTAGCATGCTGTCTAATTAAATTAATAGCAGTAGTAACAATAATGGGGGGAATAACTTACTATACTTACCACTGTCACTATTATCACTATGTTTCTAGTGCATGTATATCTTTATATAGCGCCATCCATGTACACAGAGCTTTATAGCAGTAACACACGTGACATAATGATATAACACATAGTGGGAATAAGCGTTTCAGACAGAGAAGTAACATTAGGAAAAGGTAGTCCCTGTCCCGAAGAGCTTACAATCTAAGTGGTACGTAGGGAGATCTTACAGAGGCAGTAGGAGGGTGCTCTGGTAAGTTTGTCTGCAGGGGGACAAGGTCAGTGCATCCGAGATGTGTAGTATCAGCCAGCGGAGCTACCTACAGGCATACCCCGCATTAACGTTCGCAATGGGACCGGAGCATGTATGTAAAGCGAAAATGTACTTAAAGTGAAGCACTACCTTTTCCCACTTATCGATGCATGTACTGTACTGCAATCGTCATATACGTGCATAACTGATGTAAATAACGCAATTGTAACAGGCTCTATAGTCTCCCCGCTTGCGCACAGCTTTGGTACAGGTAGGGAGCCGGTATTGCTGTTCAGGACGTGCTGACAGGCGCATGCGCGAGCTGCTGTTTGCCTATTCGGAGATATGTCCTTACTCGCGAGTGTACTTAAAGTGAGTGTCCTTAAACCGGGGTATGCCTGTACTTTCTAATATTTAAATTGTAACCATTTTCATACAGCCATATTCTGTTGTGCTTTCACTCTTACCCATCAATTATTCAGCCGAAAGTTTTGTTTTTATTACACCAAAAGCCCAAAGCTCCCTCATTTGCATCCTTTAACATGAAATTATTTAATATAAGTTTGTAATGCTTTAATTTAAGTGGCCAGCACGGTGCATCGACACTGTGAATGAATGGGTGCTCAAAGCTTCCTTGAGATAGAGAAGACGGCTTCACTGTATATTGAATTTGACCCTCCAGGTTTCTTCAGGGGGAGTAGTTGAATTCATATAGTGTGACATTTCAAAGTAGGAGCTGGGTCAGTGGCGGGCACCGTGATATACGTCCGAGGGCCACATACTGTACGCCCACCTTGCTCTGCACTGGGGAGAGGGGGAGAGCACGTTGCTGGCGTGGGCAGCAGTTGCTGAAGCATGCAGAAGCTGGGCCTCTTAATGGTGTGGATGGTAAACATCTGGCAGGTCAGAGATTCCATCTCCGGACAGGAAGTAAGACTCTCTTCATCATCATCGCCTCAGAGAGGACTAAAGCAGCAATCTGCCCTGAAATTAGGTATCATGTTTTTCCCCTTCCCTCAACCACCGGGGGTGTCACACGGAGCTGATCTATAGTTCCCCCTCAACTGGGGACCTCTGGTTACCAAGATATTTGTAGTTTTATCTAGCGGGTGTGTTAAAAACACAAAACAAGTAGGGTGGACTGCTGCTTTAGGCACTTAGGCCAGACCCGCCAAGCTCCGGTATTGACGTAATGAGGAATTAATTTACGTTAACGCCTCGTTAACGGCTAACAGGTATCTTCAAAGCTCACTAACCGTGTTAAATAGTGTTTTCAGCCATAACAAGGCCTTGCGTTAGTGCTAATGATATGCTTAAGAGACGTTCCCACCAACAGTGTATTATCCCCAGAGCTTCCTTATAGTTACCGCTAGGATTTACCGACGCGTTAGGTCAGAGCTAAACTTGACGTTACTCTCATCCAGACCCTCATATAGGTCTGTTACAGGGTCTGGATACGTGTAAGACCATAGCTAGGTCTGATTAAACTATCGTATTTGTTATTTGCGGATCTCTTATCCTCTACTGTCTTCTCTAACTTGAATTAAACACCTATTTAGTGTCTGGATGGGAGTAACGCTGAATTTGGGTGACACAGGTTTATACCATGTTATTGGAAGCTAACTCAGTCTGAGGAACTGGGTCAACGGTTCCTTGAGAGGCTATAATAAAGACAACTTGCAAGAAGCCTTTGAAGAGGCACTATTTACGGATAGGTGCTCTCTCTTACCTGGCCGAGATGATGGGGAGATAACCTCTTTGACACCAATTAATCTTCACAAATCATCGACCAAGTGTAAGGAATTCGCTCCTGAGTTTGGCTGGAACTCATTCCTTACAGAGCTGTGGAGTTCCAGACCAACCCTCCCTGCCCCTGCAAGCACTGCAGTCTGCATGCCTCCTGTGCAGCTCTGTCCCTATTCGCTGGCTGTGCTATATAGTCGGTCCTTTCCCCCCAAGAGGTTGCTGAGCATAATCCTTGGTGTTACTGTGCTTGCCACAACTCCTCTGCTTGGCCGTCTTGGCCTTCCTGTGCTGAATCCCTATGCCTAATCTTTCTGTGTCCTGGAGCCTCTAGCTTCTCTGCCTGGCCCATCTGGATCTTCCTGTGCTGAAGCTTCCTGTGTCCTGGGATCTCCTCCGTCCGGAGACCGCTCCTTTGCTGAAGCACCTACGCTGAAGTTCTTCCTGATGCCGACCCCGCTCTGTGACCTCAACCTATGCTCCTATGCCGCATGCCCTGTTCCCGGCCTGGATATCGTTAACCCTGACTTCTCCAATCCTGACCCGGCTACTTTTGACCACGAAATCCGCACTCCGGACCCAGCTTCATGGTCTAAGGTCGGTGTTTTCACATCCCCACCTCAGTCCCGCGGTCCGGTCCCAGTTTGTGGTGAGCACGATCGTGACACCAAGAAAGGCAAATGGAAGAAACGGTGTTATGGCAGCTCTGGAGCGATTCGGTATCCCCCCAATGTTTATTTCTCAATTAAATAGGTGTAGTAACCATATAAAATCTATTATTCATAAACATTGGGGGATTCTTCATACGGACCCGGTCTTACGTAAATATGTGGAACCTGGCCCTCGATTCGTTTTCAGAAGGGCAAAAACCATTGCCAGCTATATTTCACCGAGTGAAATCTCCACCCCTATTATCAAAACTTCACCTTTTTTGATGAAAGGCTCATTTCAGTGTGGTGCATGTAAACACATGAAACCTTCCACGGCCTTTTTCTCCAGCTTTCCACAAAAAAAAGATTTAGGATGAACAATTTAATGAATTCTAATGCACAATTTGTTATCTATCTCTTGACTTGTGGGTGTGGAAAGAGGTACGTGGGGAGGACTACGGGAGCGGTAAAGAATAGAACGTTAGAACACCTAAGGGTAATCAGGATTAGGGACCTAACACACCCGGTATCCAAACATTTTACCGAGTGTAAATTTTGTGGGGGAAATAATTTTTCCTTTCTAGGGATCAAAAAAGTCATTAAGAAAGAAAGAGGGGGAGATTCTGTTAATCTACTGGACCATAGGGAGGCGCTTTTGGATTTTTACTTTAAGAACTCGCTTCCCCGGTGGGATGAATTTAGAATGGAACATTGGCCATTTTCTTAAATAATCCCCCCTTCCCCCTTTTTATTATACAACCAAATGTTCATAATAGTTATTATTCATTTTTATATACTCATAGTTCAATTATAGGACCCTTCACAATTGTGTCTAGCTTTTTTTGTCACAAGTATGTGTTATTTTTTATCACACTTGTGTATTTGAGGTAAATTATTGATATTATCTGGTCATTTTTTTTGCTGATACTTTTAGCATTTTTGACTACATTTTGAGTCATTTGCAGTGATCTTGTCGTTTTCTCTCAATTATTGACATTGATATTGATTTTGTCAATTAATTTAGTTGTTGTCTTCGCGTCATTATTCTATTGGTTTGAATATATTTATTTATTGACTTTTTTTTTTTATTCAATGAATCATTTATATACAATATAGCATTGTTCTAAATGTAGGACTTTTACGGATTTATTGCATTTATAATAAGCACATATCCTTTCCCCCCCCCCCACCCCCTCTCTTTCTTCTTCTTCTTCTTCTTCTTCTTCTTCTTCTTCTTCTTCTTCTTCTTCTTCTTCTTCTTCTTTTTTTCACCTTAGACTGAGCGGCCTCTCACTCACCCAGGAAACTGGCGGAGGAGATTTTAATAGCGATGAGATGAGTAGGAGAGGAGTGTAGTATGCACAGAGAGGAGCAGGGAGTGCAAAGAGAGGGGGGAGAAAAGAGGAGTAGGGCATGATGATGTGGGGAAGGATAGATGGCAAGGAGGGGAGAGGACAAAGAGAGAGCAGTGTGTACATGGGGGAGGAAAGACAGCAAGGTGAGTAATAGGAGGAAACAGAGACAGAAAAAAAGAAGGTGTATAATAAGCGCTAAATAATTATAAGTGATATACCTTTAAAAATATGCCCCTCAATGGTAGGCTAGGCTGCCTGGTGACAATACTGATAGTACAAATCAGAATATAGGATACAAGCAAAAAGAGAAACCGGCGCCTTACAAGTCCAATCTTGTGAATTGGAAGACCAATATGTGAAGAAAAGTGTCCCAATAATATAGACCCTTCTGATCCTTGAGTGCCAGATGGTCTAATGCGGCTTCCGCCGTGGGTTTCGTGATATGTGGAAAAAACACAAACAAAATTATAGTGCAATATGCCAACAAATGTTGCCCTTAGACTGACACACATACAGATACAAACAAATCACTTATACAACAAATAAGACAAACAATACAAGACAAGACACTACCCAACAAATATGACAAACAATAGCAAGGCTGAAATTAATAAAAGCTAATTTAATAAGAGATAAAACAACATAAAATAGTGAATATGCGGATGACTGAGAGACCGCCGGTCCGGAGGGTCTAAAACTAGGACCCTACTCCCAGAAATGCAGAAGTAAGCAGGCAGTGGAAGCCGGTCATGGAACGGTAAATGCTCTCCCTCCGGTCACACAGTGGAGCGCTTCTTGAATACACTTCTATGGTTCCCCGCGTCTCTGGGGCGGATGCTCCGTCACTGGGGGGCGCCCTGGCAAAGTTCATTTGACGGAGTGACGAGAGCAGCGTGGCAGACACGAGTCGGAGACGGAAGGAGCATTCAACCGCAAGGTCCGCCCCCCAGTGACGGAGCATCCGCCCCAGAGACGCGGGGAACCATAGAAGTGTATTCAAGAAGCGCTCCACTGTGTGACCGGAGGGAGAGCATTTACCGTTCCATGACCGACTTCCACTGCCTGCTTACTTCTGCATTTCTGGGAGTAGGGTCCTGGCTTTAGACCCTCCGGACCGGCGGTCTCTCAGTCATCCGCATATTCACTATTTTATGTTGTTTTATCTCTTATTAAATTAGCTTTTATTAATTTCAGCCTTACTATTGTTTGTCATATTTGTTGGGTAGTGTCTTGTCTTATATTGTTTGTCTTATTTGTTGTATAAGTGATTTGTTTGTATCTGTATGTGTGTCAGTCTAAGGACAACATTTGTTGGCATATTGCACTATACTGTAATTTTGTTTGTGTTTTTTCCACATATCACGAAACCCACGGCGGAAGCCGCATTAGACCATCTGGCACTCATGGATCAGAAGGGTCTATATTATTGGGACACTTTTTCTTCACATATTGGACTTCCAATTCACAAGATTGGACTTGTAAGGCGCCGGTTTCTCTGTTTGTTTGTAGGAGGAAACAGAGACAACAAGGAGAGGAGTAGACAGGTGAGTAGTAGAGTAGGAAGTGTAGAGTGCAGAGAGAGGAGCAGAGACAGTAAGGCGGGGAGAGGAGATGGACAGAAAGGAGGAGAGAGGAGACGGACAGCAAGGAGAGGAGACAAATGAGAAGCAGGAGAGCAGGGAGTGTTGTGTGCGCAGAGAGGAGCAGACGCACTAAGGCAGAGGGGGGAGGAGAGAGTACGAAGAGGAGCAGGGGCATGGTGGAGGAGAGAGTAATATGGGGAACTGGGGACAAGAGACAGCAAGGCATTAAAAGGAGGGGTGAAAACAAGGAGTAATGTTTCATTAATAACCTTTCAGATCCCCTATATCAGTGTATGTTATGTCGGGTACGGCTAGTATTTGATAAAAATGAGACATTTGAGATCTTCCCTCAACATTGCACCTCCTAGATCTTTGCACTTAGAAGGACGGATCAGAAGAGGTTTAGTGCAAGATGTAGAATTGTGACACACTGTCTCTTATTGACCTTTGTGATCACTTTCGCCCGTATAGCTCAACTCGAGCGAAGTCAGAATAATGTAATGTTTCACGCTAACTCAGGCTCTTTTATATTTATTTTAAAAAGCCATTGTGGTCCTAAGTGAGTCTTTCAACTTTAAACCTCAGGTAGCACCTATATACAACTATTTTTTATTTATTTTTTCCCCTCCGCTTTTTATTTCTTTGTCTATGGTGTTGCACCCGGAATATCCGCCTTTAGTCTTTCTAGCACAAACCGCAGGGGCCTGCAAAATGTATGTGAACGGTGTTCCAAGGGGTGTAAAGTGGTAGATTTAAGTTAAAAAAAAAAATCAACATACTATATTCTACAGCAGAATATGTCAGTGGGAGCTGTAACAGCGCAGGGACCTCCCAGATCTCTAAGTTAGCTCAGCCCTGAGGAAGACCCCAAGAGAGGCGTCGAAACGTTGCTATTGTGTCATGTGACTAATACATCGATCTTGCTATTTGACTTTTTTGGGGGTGCTGCTGCTTCATTTTACAGGAAAATAAAAATATGGGGTAGAGGACCCCAGTCACCCAGTGCTACAGAGCTTTGTATTAACCCACAATAATAAAAAATGAGTATGTCTAACTGCTTTTGAACTGGGTCACTTGATGTGAAAATGCGTGCTTGAGGCTGTATGCATGAATCCCCTAGATGGCACAAGGTAGCAGAGATATGCAGAGTTGTAAGGGGGGAGTCTTGAAACCCCCCCCCCCTGACCTCTCCAGTCTCTCTGAACTGAATAAGCCTATATGCCTGGGGCAGCTCTCATGGGGCAGCAATAGTACTCACGTATATGTGAAACCACCGGTTCTGTGTGCTCCAAGCTGATGTGACAAGCAGACGAAGTGTACCTGTTCCGGTGAGGAGAGGCAATTCAGCGGGCACCACAATGCAGAAGAAAAAAAGTTGCTGGACTGTGCTGTATAACAAATCCTTTAATGAAGCATGGTTAAAAAGAGGGGGGACGCATACCCCTGCGCCTCTAACGCGTTTCACCCGCAAATTGGGCTTTTTCAAAGAGTACATTACCCGTGTGCAGGCCATTGATATACCGGGAGTTAACCGGATGTGACGCCATCCAGCCAATGGGCTGTGAGTATGTCGCGAGCGGCATGATGGGATGCCAAGCTCACTGCCTGACGGCGCCAACACGGAGTGAACCGGAAGTGACGTCATCCAGCCAATGAGCTTATGGCCTGCCGCAAGCTGCATGATGGGATACTGAGTCCAGGCTGGATGACAATCGCGCGGCACCCCCGGGCATCAGTGTCATGCGCAGTTGGGACTGGAGGGTTAAAAACAAAGTTGAAAGGAACATTTAAGCAATCTACGTGTCAAATATGGTATAACAATACAATACATAATATTAATAAAGTACAAAAGATTTGAAAACATACATTTCATGGAATATATGTGTATATTGTTGTAGAAAGCAAAATAATAAGGTAATATTGATTAAAAATAAAAACAAGTAATGGCAAAGGTAATGGGTATTTCCAATATCTAATTATTAATATTCCGATGGTATTAAAATATACAATTAGTACATTAGTATTATAATTAGTACAGTTTGTTGGTATCATTGTTCAATCAAATAGTGATCAATTACAATTAGAGAATTTTAAGGTTATAATGACATCAGTGCGATTCTATAACATAACTAGACTAACAAAACATTATATGATTCAGCATAATATTGATCATCAAATTCATCATTGTAAATAATAGAATGCACCAGTGTGAACATTGCAGATCTCGTTTAAGAGGTTGAAAGGTGGAGGGAGGAAAATGGGGAAAAGAGAGGGATAGGTGGAAAGAGGGAGGGGCGAAAAGGGGGCGGGGAAAGAGGGGGGGTGGAGGAAAGGGGATAGAAAATGGGAAAGAGAAAAAGAAGGAAGAGAGGAGAAGAAAGAGAAAGGGGAAGGAACATGAGGAGAGGGAAGGGAAAGGAGGAGGGGGGAGGTGGGGGGGGGGAAGGGGGAGAGGAAGGGGGGGTTTGTGGGGGGGGGGAAAGGGAAGGAAAGGAAAATGGAAAAAAGGGGGGGGGGGGGAAGATAGGGATGGAGAGCATTGAATAAGTATATTGTAATCATATATACACATATGGACTCGAGTAAGTGAGCAAAAACATGCTGATAGGTAACTCTTCATTGGTCACGAAGTCCAAGGACTAAATAAAGAATATGTTGACATATCAAGCGTATATTAAACATTAAACCTGGAAGTTGCATGGAGACAGGGGTAATTTAATGTATTTCTTCCCCCTAAACATGTTAGTAATAGTAATTGAATGAAAGAGTGTGTTAATGGGCCACATGGGCGAATTACAAAAAATGAGACACTTATTGTACAGGGTTCCCTGTGGCAAGAGGCAAACATTCTATAAAAAGTGTTTTATCTCCCAGTCCACGTTGATACCATTTGGTGTCATGGTATCCAGAACATCTCTTTTTTATTCAGTGGTTTAGAATACATTCCACTCCCAGTCCGACGTGGAGATCGTCAGAACATTCTCAATAAAAAAGAGATGTTCTGGATTTTCACACTAGATACCATGACACCAAATGGTATCAACGTGGACTGGGAGATAAAACACTTTTTATGGAATGTTTGCCTCTTGCCACAGGGAACCCTGTACAATAAGTGTCTCATTTTTTGTAATTCGCCCATGTGGCCCATTAACACACTCTTTCATTCAATTACTATTACTAACATGTTAGGGGGAAGAAATACATTAAATTACCCCTGTCTCCATGCAACTTCCAGGTTTAATGTTTAATATACGCTTGATATGTCAACATATTCTTTATTTAGTCCTTGGACTTCGTGACCAATGAAGAGTTACCTATCAGCATGTTTTTGCTCACTTACTCGAGTCCATATGTGTATATATGATTACAATATACTTATTCAATGCTCTCCATCCCTATCTTCCCCCCCCCCTTTTTTCCATTTTCCTTTCCTTCCCTTTCCCCCTCCCCCCCCCCACAAACCCCCCCTTCCTCTCCCCCTTCCCCCCCCCCCACATCCCCCCTCCTCCTTTCCCTTCCCTCTCCTCATGTTCCTTCCCCTTTCTCTTTCTTCTCCTCTCTTCCTTCTTTTTCTCTTTCCCATTTTCTATCCCCTTTCCTCCACCCCTTCCCTCCATCCCCCCTCTTTCCCCGCCCCCTTTTCGCCCCTCCCTCTTTCCACCTATCCCTCTCTTTTCCCCATTTTCCTCCCTCCACCTTTCAACCTCTTAAACGAGATCTGCAATGTTCACACTGGTGCATTCTATTATTTACAATGATGAATTTGATGATCAATATTATGCTGAATCATATAATGTTTTGTTAGTCTAGTTATGTTATAGAATCGCACTGATGTCATTATAACCTTAAAATTCTCTAATTGTAATTGATCACTATTTGATTGAACAATGATACCAACAAACTGTACTAATTATAATACTAATGTACTAATTGTATATTTTAATACCATCGGAATATTAATAATTAGATATTGGAAATACCCATTACCTTTGCCATTACTTGTTTTTATTTTTAATCAATATTACCTTATTATTTTGCTTTCTACAACAATATACACATATATTCCATGAAATGTATGTTTTCAAATATTTTGTACTTTATTAATATTATGTATTGTATTGTTATACCATATTTGACACGTAGATTGCTTAAATGTTCCTTTCAACTTTGTTTTTAACCCTCCAGTCCCAACTGCGCATGACACTGATGCCCGGGGGTGCCGCGCGATTGTCATCCAGCCTGGACTCAGTATCCCATCATGCAGCTTGCGGCAGGCCATAAGCTCATTGGCTGGATGACGTCACTTCCGGTTCACTCCGTGTTGGCGCCGTCAGGCAGTGAGCTTGGCATCCCATCATGCCGCTCGCGACATACTCACAGCCCATTGGCTGGATGGCGTCACATCCGGTTAACTCCCGGTATATCAATGGCCTGCACACGGGTAATGTACTCTTTGAAAAAGCCCAATTTGCGGGTGAAACGCGTTAGAGGCGCAGGGGTATGCGTCCCCCCTCTTTTTAACCATGCTTCATTAAAGGATTTGTTATACAGCACAGTCCAGCTTCAGCAACTTTTTTTCTTCTGCATTGTGGTGCCCGCTGAATTGCCTCTCCTCACCGGAACAGGTACACTTCGTCTGCTTCATTTTACTATCACAATATAAATGTGGCACAGCGGGAGAGGGGACTGCATTTTCCTGAGAAAAGATGTTGCAAGAAACTGACATTTCAGGTGCAACATATTCAGTGAATTGACCAGGAATATGTATTTACTCAAAGTGTAACATTCTTCCCCCATCTTTCTCTCTGTTTCAGCTCCAGCTCTTTTTCCCCGTTCCGATGCTGTCTTTGCGCCTGCTGCAAACTAGTAGAAGGATTCCTTGGACATTAGTCAAATTGCAGTGTTCTTCTAAATCACAACCTAACATGGCGAAGCCGGTGGAACTGTCCATCAGATCCAAGTTGACTCAGAACCTGGCGCCGGTCCACCTGGAGGTGCATAATGAGAGTTCTATGCACGCAGTGCCAAAGGGATCCGAAACCCACTTTAAAGTGGTGGTGATTTCCGAGACGTTTGACGGCAAGTCCCTGATCCAGAGACACAGACTTGTAAATGAGGTGTTGAAGGCGGAATTGGATGGGCCTGTACACGCGTTGTCTATCCAAGCGAAGACCCCACAACAATGGGAGGAGAATCCCAGTATCAGCCCAAGCCCTGCCTGCATGGGGGGATCCAAACATGACCCAGCAATGAGCAAGAAACTCAACAGTCAAGTGTAATGATGAAGAATATAGAAGTGGGCGTCTAATGCACATGTATCCTGTGTGAGCCACCCTTTAAACCCCAGCATGTGATCTAGAAACATGTATGTGTATCACTGTCTGTCCCCCAGGTTATTGATGTCTTTGGAATTAAAGCGTTCGATGCACAATGTCTGTTTCTGTTGATTAGGAAGTGGTTGGATGATACAATAATGCCACTTAAATCCTTTCAGTGTTGATTTTTGTATATAATCTATTCTATAATTCAGAAAGTTTGTCTGGCTATAGAAATCCACACGCTTAATCCTAGAGCCACCAAACTTGGAAGGGTTACTTTATGTATCAAAATAAGGCGACTGCCATGGTTTAAATCCTCCCGAAGACCCCAAAGGGGGAAGGAGGGTGCATTCTATGAGTTATTCCAGCCACTGTAAGTCAGCCAGTGGGTGTTGTACCTGGTAGGCTATATATCTGGCACGTGATATCATAAGGAGATTCAGATAGCTATACATTTTACACAGAAAACAGACAAAGAAAGAGGAAGTCAGTTGGAGCGTCAGGAGAAAGTAAGAATGCCGGAGAAGGGGCGAGAGGCGGAAAGAATTGGGAACATCATAAGGTATTAAAGGACAGGGATGGGAGGGAGAGAGAGATGGGGGGAGGGATGAAATTGGTTTCTTAAACTTCTGGTACTTTCAGGTGTGTGTGTGTGTGTGTGTGTGTGTGTGTGTGTGTGTGTGTGTGTGTGTGTGTGTGTGTGTGTGTGTGTGTGTGTGTGTGTGTGTGTGTGTGTGTGTGTTCAGTTCCGGAAGAGATCAGTGTATCTCGAAAGCTCGCACAAATAAAAGCATTTCGTTAGCCACAGAACGATATCGTCTATTCATTTTTGATTATTAAGCTCGGCTAACACGGTACAGAGATATATATTTATTTTTTTTTGTGTATGTTGAGTGAACTGTTTTCCTGTTATTTTGGGATATATTCTGGTTCATTGTGTGGGTTTTTACTGTTTGTGCTAGCACTATAGATTGCATGTATTAGGTGATCTTGCACACATGCTCTGCTGTATTCACAGAACTATCCATAGACTGCCCAGTCTTATTGTGTGGAGGGTTTATTGTTAACCCTTTGCACTTATTTATATCAGTATTTGAGGCTGTTATGCCTACATGTTTTCAGCTCAAACATGTTATCAATTAATGAGGGTTTTCCCTCCTAAGGCTGCGAACCCGCTGTGGCCGGCGGGGCGCGCGGCCGCGAACCACCAGACCCTTGCCCGAGTGGTCCCTGCCCCCGCTGCCTCCTTCCGACAGGGCTGGCTACGTACTGTGACGCGTCAGCCGGCCGATGCTGCAAGAATCTTGTGAATTTCGGCGTTGACGCGTCACATGGTACGAGAGTCAGCCAATGGGGAGGAGGGGAGGGAAGGAGCTAGATGGGAGGCGCCTTGGGCGGGGAGCAGGGAAGGAGCTGTGTGTTATTAAAGTGTGTGTATGTGTGTATGTGTGTGGGGGGGTGGGCGGCACCACGATCAGAGCCCGCCCCCCTCCGGCTCCCTACAGACCACATATCGCGGTCTGTGTCTGTCAGCGCCCCGCCTGTCTGCAGTGCGGGCGCGCTGACTGAGGGAGCGGGGCCTTAGCCTAATACTCTTTAGAGGTTTAGGCATCAGGGTTTTAACCAATATGTTTATGGATGTGACGCTTTCAATAAAATTTATGTTTATACTATATTAGAGTAAACTTAAGTGCTATATGGGACACTTTTTTCTCTCCTTTGTTTTCACATAATTTTGTCCCAAGCACTGTTGGTGGCTGTTATATATGAGCTTACTCACTAACTATAGTAATCTTACCCATTCAATCTGTAGCAGGCATTTTTCTTTTATATATATATATTATTTATAGCAACTGTAAATATTACTGTATGTTCATTTGCATGTCTTAGGCCGAGTCCACGGTCCCTGCTGGCGTGCTGAGGCGCGCTGAGGCGCAGGGAAAACGGGTGCTTTCCCTGGCCTTGCGGTTGCTTACCGCAAGCGCTCTCAGCAGCCGTCAGGGGGCGGTCCGGGGGCGGTCCGGGGGCGGGCGCGTCACTGGCCGGGGGCGGGCCAGTGACGTCACGGAGCTGGTTCACCCTCATTGGGCGAACCGCTCACGTGACCGGCCTGTCTCGCCGGCAAGCGGGGGAATTTTAAATTCCCCCAAGACCTGCGCTTCCGCAAGCGCGCGGAAGCGCAGGTGAGCCCCTACTAAAGCCGCTCTAATTGCGGCTGTAGGGGCTCAGTGCTGAGCGGGAGCGCGCCTCAGCGCGCTTCCGCCAGCAAGCACGTAACATGGCCGAGGCTTTAGACAGGTCTGCAACCCTGTCTTTCACCATTATCACACAGCACTTCCACTGCAGCAAGGGATTCTGGGAAATGACATGCAAATGGCATATAAAATCTAAATATATATGTGTGTGTCTGTGTGTGTGTTTTTTTTTTTTTTTTTTTTAACTGGGAGATTCTGTGGCGTAAAAACTACTGTTTTTAGCTCTGGGGATTCCCTGATTCCCGAGTCACCTACTGGTTTCGTTGCTGGTATTACTTCCTAGACTTTTAAATGATCGTTCAACAGGAATGTGCAACTTCATCACCCCATTGATGTGACGTGGTAGCTTCCAATTAACCAGCAGGAGCAGCACTTTTTGGAAGCCATTTTGAGCAACCTAAGTGGAAGGTAAACACCAGCAACTAAAGCAGTAAGCATCTTGGGAACTAAAAATATCATGGGTCAGCACCGGATTGAAATATTGGGGGGGAAAAAAATACCATTACGCTCCCAAAAAAAGGTTGTTAGGATTTCTGCTTTAAGGCCTAGGTCTCAATGAGTATCGTCTCCTCTATTATTCTTGATTTGAATTTAACATCTCCATCAACTGGTATATGTATTTAATTCAGTGGTTTTCAACTTTTTTTTTTTGGTTAAGGAACCCTATAATTATATTGTGAAATTCTGCGGAACCCCAACCCTCTCTAATAGATGCATTGTAAGGAACCCCAATCCTCTCTAATAGCTCGTCTGAGATCAGATGCATTGTAAGGAACCCCAACCCTCTCTAATAGCGCGTCTGAGATCAGATGCATTGTAAGGAGCCCCAACCGTCTCTAATAGTGCGTCTGAGATCAGATGCATTGTAAGGAACCCCGACCCTCTCTATTAGCGCGTCTGAAATCAGATGCATTGTAAGGAGCCCCAACCGTCTCTAATAGTGCGTCTGAGATCAGATGCATTGTAAGGAACCCCAACCCTCTCTAATAGCGCGTCTGAGATCAGATGCATTGTAAGGAACCCCAACCCTCTCTAACAGCGCGTCTGAGATCAGATGCATTGTAAGGAACCCCAACCCTCTCTAATAGCGCGTCTGAGATCAGATGCATTGTAAGGAGCCCCAACCGTCTCTAATAGTGCGTCTGAGATCAGATGCATTGTAAGGAACCCCGACCCTCTCTAATAGCGCGTCTGAGATCAGATGCATTGTAAGGAGCCCCAACCGTCTCTAATAGTGCGTCTGAGATCAGATGCATTGTAAGGAACCCCAACCCTCTCTAATAGTGCGTCTGAGATCAAATGCATTGTAAGGAGCCCCAACCCTCTCTAATAGCGCGACTGAGATCAGATGCATTGTAAGGAACCCCGACCTTCTCTAATAGTGCGTCTGAGATCAGATGCATTGTAAGGAACCCCGACCCTCTCTAATAGCGCGTCTGAGATCAGATGCATTGTAAGAAGCCCCAACCGTCTCTAATAGTGCGTCTGAGATCAGATGTATTGTAAGGAACCCCAACCCTCTCTAATAGCGCGTATGAGATCAGATGCATTGTAAATTCTTCAGTATTTGGCACCATTTTCAAATGACCTGAAAATTGCAGAGAACCCTTTTTAGGGGATGCCCGGGGAACCCAAAGATTCCTAGGAACCTCTGTTGAAAACCACTGATTTTATTTATGCCTCGTGTACTAATGTTCTACGTGGAATACCAGCTAATACACCTTTGTGGCAAACAGCATAGTTTCATTGACGTGAAAGCCAGGCAGTTAGAAAGTATGCATCAGTGTGGGGGGTTTAATAAGGCTAGGTATTTTCACTTTGTCCGAAAGGAAATGCATGTCATTTATTGGAACACTAGGCTGTGGGTCTGAGTATATATTGCGCACAATTCCCCAGGCATTATGGGTCATATTTGCTAAGCTCTAAGGTGCCTTATCCCCCATAAATGTGAATGGGCGGTAGGGTTCCTCCCAGCTTAGCACTGTTTAGCAAATATAGCCCTTTGCAAAGCTGTCACCTACTGTATGTCCCACCCTGGAGAAAAATATTGGTGCGTTGCAGAGACAGTGACTGGTCATGCGCACAGCACTTTACACGCGTTTTACATTTATTTTATTGATATTGGTCTCGCTGGGAATGATCGTTGCACAAGGGGGGTTACTGGTTTCCAGCAAGCGAGGAATCTCGCACACACCGTTTCAGCATGACAATAAAATACCTCTCATATAGCTAATCATTTTTTTTTTCTTCTTTTATAGACAAAATGGATCATTTCAAGACAACAGTTGTGTTTGTCAAACCTCTTTCTTCTTTACAAACATCTAAAACTACATCACAGTACAGTTTGCAAACAGACAGTACTACGTATGTAAAGACCCAATTACAACAGAGAATGGATAGAGGACAAGAACAATAGTTATTAAATAGAAATTGGAGGGGCACGGAGGTGGAGAGATTCTGGTCTTCCTGCGTAGAAGCGACTTTTCTAGGTTCTCAAACAGCCACCCGAATAGATTTGTACTTGGCGTTTATGTTGCATGTGCTAAAACAATGTCTGCTGGAGCTGCTGGCTCAATAGACACTAGACCAACACACAGATACATGTTGTTTAGCTATTCACGTGAGATATACAGACAGCTTCTGGTTTATTGCCTATCACTCTGCTCTGGGCAGCCTAAGGTTTTCTAAAGCTTTGCTGATTTGGGTGAAACCTCTGCTGTGATGTGCCACTGAAATAAAAGTCCCTCTGAAACGTCAGGTGATGTCTATACAGGTAGTGCTCGTTATCCAACGTTTCACTTTACAACGAATGGCATATCCAACGCTTTACAATGCCACCCTAAGGGCCGTTTGTCGCCGCCGGAATGCGTTATCCAACGCTCACCGCCGCTGATTAACATGGGACTCGCTTTACAACGGTTTCACTGTCCAGCGCTACTCCCAGAACGGATTCCATTGGATAACCGAGGACGGCCTGTATGACGTAGTGAGAAGAAGCAGATGTGCTTCACTCGCAAACTCTGTGCATCCACTACAATGCTAATCGGTTCAGAAGGGATGCTGAAGAAGCATGGGGAAAGGCTTATTATATTTTATTGGCCAATTTTTCATGGATTTTGTATATGAGTTTTTGAGACTGAAAAAGTCTCCTCTACAAACATGGGTACACAAGTTCAAACCCACACCTGAAGCAGACTTTTAATGCCTTGAAGGCTGATATACAACAATCAGAGAGAAAAAAATTCCATTTGTCCCAATAAAATCTTCAAATTACCGAACTGCTTTCAAGGCCGACATATTTACCAGAACCCTGCACCGGTTACATTGAGACGGTTCTTAAAATGAATTATCTTGCAGCGACACATGAAGCATTTCACCGGAGATTTGCTACTAGTGTTGCCTTGCAAATATCCAACTCGCTTCTTTTTTTTTTTTTTGCTGAGAAAGACCGTTTATAATTTTGTGGATGACATTTTCTAGTAATTCTGAAGTAGAATCGTTTTAAGAAGTTCTGTGCTAAAACTGTTGTGCTTCGATTATCATCAGATTTGTCTACATTTGGTCTTTTCCCTGTGTCGACAACGTACATATTGTGCTTTAGTGTACGGTGAGATGCACTTTATTATACACTCTATGGTACACAGCAGAGGGTCACTACGCCTTTCACTGCCCTAGTCGTCTTCTAAGTGCCCAGCGTGCAGATCAGGAAATGCCACATCTGCTCCGGTTCCCCGTGCTTCTCCATCTCTATCGTATGTCATACCCCAAACACGGCTACGACTATTGCATCATCAGTTATTGAAGAACAAGTTGGTACAGCAGAGAGACAAAAAAAAAACAAAGTAGAAAAATATTTGGCAATAAATGACAGGTGACGTTTACACAGCACATAAACTGATTGTCACAACGTCGTTCATGACGAGCTGATGACGATTGTGTGGGGGTTTCCCCACCCCCCTCCCCCAGTCTTTTCTTTTCACGGTGACTCCTGGTCCGTTCCAAGCAATGAGTTTCTTTCCCTGTTTTATTAAATCAACAGGATTGAGACCGTTGGAATGGTTAGGGGTTCCCCTACGTTCAAGGACACAGACGGCGTCATACGTGACGTGTAACAAGGAGGCAAAGACAGGTCAGCGCATCCTCTTCTTCCTCCCAGATGCCACGATATTCTGCCCTTCATATTTGCATGTTAATGTACACTTCTTGTATTTACATAACTGACGAGAAAGAACAATGTATTGCTAGAACCGTATTAGCAGTTCAATGGTTGTCACATATCTAACCCTTTGATACAGTATGTTTGTCGTGTTGCTTGTTTGTTTCCTGGTGCCAGTAAATTCTGGAATTGTTACCATCATTAATGGCGTCATGTTTCTGTGCAGTTAAAGGGCTTGGATACCAGCTAGAAATCGGTTTTATTCAGCTATACATTGGTGTTTTGTAATGGATAAAACACAACAGAACACACTGTTGAAATTTAAACAAGTTTCAAATGGTTACAATATTTTTTTTTTGTCTACATATTAAGGGATAAGATAAATCAGAAACTTGTTATCCACCAAGTGACTCTGTTCCTGTAGACCAGCAGCGTTCACATCAGAGATGTCACGGTTACAGCCTGACATGGGCCAGCTTATGCAATGTAACGGAATAGTGCTGAGCCCCGCGTGGAAACTCTACATCCACTTCAGTGGGAGTTCCTGTGCAGAAGCGCACTGCAGTAAATAAGCCTCCATGAGTTACAGCAGGCGATGATCGGCCCACGTTTAAGGGCCAAGCATAATGGGGCATTTCGCTGCTTGGCTTCGAAAAATGATTTTTCTTCAGCTCATGTCTGCGTCAAATTTAAGACATTTCTTAAAACAAGAGGCAGAGATTATTGATTTACATACAATGGAGAAAAGTGAAGAATTGTATACATCTCCATTATAGTGTGTGTATCTGGTAACTTCTTTTATAAATACTCACCCAAATCGCCAGCGCATATGGGATTAGAATGGTGCAAATTACCTTGATAAATTGCTGCTTATAAGCGCATGTTTAAAACTCCGCTGCAAGCGTCAATATTACAGCACAACGTTCCATCGCATCCCTTAATACGTAACCCCATAGTCATAGTTGGTTCCTAACGCCGTTGCCGGAGGAGCCAGCGGTGTGTTACTGGCAGGAAAAGGGCAAGAGAGATGTCTGCTGATGTGAACTGCTGTCCGTGATTAAACATCCACAGGGAACGTGTTTTTATAACACGAAGCTACATATGAATCCTACAGCTACGAGTAACTACAACGTAACCACTACAAACTGACGCAAGTCACAGCATCATTACAGATGCTCAATACCTACCATTGAAAAATAATTAGATTTCTCATATTTTGTTTACAGTTCTGTACAAATACATTGTTTTGTTTAAAATGACCAACAAGTATAATTGTATAGAGCAGGAGTGGCCAACTCCAGTCCTCAAGGGCCACCAGCAGATCAGGAATTTCAATATACCCCTGCTGAAGCAGGGATATTCTTAACACCTGACCTGTTGGTGGCCCTTGAGGGCTGGAGTTGGCCACTTCTGGTGTAGTACTTGTTCAGAGTAATTGCAGTCAGCGTAGACACACCATATAACATAATATAATAGACATCAAGCATGTGGAGGTGAGGAAGGTTGTGATATTGTTATCTTTAGTGCTTGCTATTCTTCATCTTACTGCTGAAAACGTGACCACGTTCTGTCCCGCAGCTACAAAGGACCTTTCGCTCTGTGCGTATTCAGTGTTTGGAATAAGCTGCAGAACAATGATATAATATAGAGTACCTAGCATGGCGCATCTAACCAGCTCATGGAATATTAACCCCTTTTATGCCAGAGGGGCCTGCCACAGGACAACAGTACACTGCATGTCTCCCTGGCAGTAAAGGACTATGGCCAATATCTACTATGCAGTCTTCTGCCGTAAGATGCCTTACAGCCCTTTAACTTGATTGAGATGTAGGGTGTCATCCACTGGAAGGTGCCTTGTGGCAGAAGACTACTTGGTAAATATGGTGTTTTATCTCTTTCTTTTGACAGCGTGTACATGTTGGGACAAAAATCTCAGACTCGGGTGAAACTTGACAAGTTTGTGGTTCTCCAGGTAAAGTGGTTATTCATAAAGCCGCAGAATGCACATTACTACTTCTTCATGAATACAACCAAAATCGCATTGTCTGATGTCCGACTAGATGAAATGCAGGGTTTGGTGATGCCAGGCAAGGTTTGGTGACGCCCGGCAGGGTTTGGTGATGCTGGGCAGGGTTTGGTGATTCCGGGCAGTGCTTGGTGACGCCTGGCAGAGTTTGGTGATACAGGGCAGTGTTTGGTGATGCCGGGCAGTGTTTGGTGATGCCGGGCAGTGTTTGGTGACGCTGGGCAGAGTTTGGTGACGCCGGGCAGAGTTTGGTGACGCCGGGCAGAGTTTGGTAATGCCGGGCAGGGTTTGGTGACGCCGGGCAGGGTTTGGTGACGCCGGGCAGGGTTTGGTGACGCCGGGCAGAGTTTGGTGATGCCAGGCAGAGTTTGGTGACGCCGGGCAGAGTTTGGTGACGCAGGGCAGTGTTTGGTGATGCCGGGAATGGTTTTGTGCTCGGATTGTACAGATGAGTGAATGGAATGTGTTCGGTGTTCAGCCCTATGTTAGAAACCTTTTACAAATGTGCTCATTATACCAAGATATGTAGTAAGAATGTGTATCAGCAAAGTGCTGACATCCCTGTCTACTGTACAAAGAAGTAAACAACATTTATATAATCTTCAATAAAATGACTAAACTGACTCGAGCTACGAAGATTGAGGAGTGCCTGATGACCCGATAATGCCCATTCAAGTCAATGGAAGCAGAGCTTAGTATATCTTGGCCTAAATGTGGTTCACATGCATCAAAATATTGCATATGCTCAAAAAGTAGCAAATGCAATCCACACCCAGCTTTAGATCGCTATTACCAACAATTTTATGGGGCACGGTTGTGTTTTTTTTCTCTCATTTAGAACCAACTAAAATCAGTATATAAATTCATCAAAAGTGATGCATGTTCCCATAAAGAGGCACAAAGAGCAGTTAGCTCGTACATTAATATACAGCCTCAGGTTTTCACACTGCTGACCGCACACTGGCTGGGTTTACCAGCCCGGAAAATATAAGAAGCTGACTTGAAAATGATGTTCTGGTATAATTCACATCACAGAATTGAAGTGGGACTTGTTGGGTGATTCTATATGTGCCTCTTCGCAGTACAAAGAACAGGGGTGGCCAACTCCAGTCCTCAAGGGCCACCAACAGGTCAGGTTTTAAGGATATCCCAGCTTTAGCACAGGTGGCTCAATCAGTCCCTGCTTCAGCACAGATGGCTCAATCAGTGGCTCAGTCGAAGACTGAGCCACTGATTGAGCCACCTGTGCTGAAGCTGGGATATCCTTAAAACCTCACCTGTTGGTGGGGTCTTGAGGACTGGAGTTAGCCACCCCATATATAGAATTTCCCCTTTCGTTTCAACTCCACTCATTATTTGAATGTTTTAGAATAGAACTTTCAGTGGAACAAACACGTAAAAAGGGGGTGCAATTATACAAAGGGATACAGAGGTGGGAGTCACTGAAGCAAAATCAATTGCTTTTGCACACATAAGAAATCTCTCTTTTTTTTCCTGAATCCAACCAGTGATTCCATGTGAGTCCGCTGTACAGTAATGGGTTATGGAATAATGTCATTGTATAGTAATGAGAAGTGGTGAGTTACGGGTTGCTGAAATGGTTCCCATAAGCAGATAATCATGGTTGGGTGACTCCCTCTGTATGATAATTCCTACTATAACACCCCATCTCCTTACGATCCCACTCTAGAGAGCATTATAAGGCCCCCTTGTAAATGGATAAATAAACACACAATCCCTGCAAGCTCAAGAACCCCTTGTAAGTGGAGATGCTAGAGCTTAAAGGGGTTTCCCCATTTATACCGTACTATACACAGTATGACAAACTTTATCCTTAAGATTAAATAAACACTCCTGGTTTTTAGTTTATTCTTCTAATTGGCTCCCCTGTCCACCAATGAAAGTATTTGCTGAGGTTTGCACCAGGACAGACACACCTGCAGCCAGGGCATTTGGAAGGATGTCTCCCTTGAGCTCTCTGTTCGTCTTTTCAGGTTGTGGCAGGTTTTTATTTTCATGGCACGATGAAGGCGACTTTACTTTTGCACAATGAAGGGACTTCCTTGTACATATTGTGCTATATAAAGCCATCTATTCCTTTATAGAGATACAGTATATTATCTATGTTGGATGAACCTCACGCCTGCACTGGCCAACTACAAGACACAATGGGTATCAAAAGTATAATCTTTCTCTTCGATTCAGTGTCAAACAGTATCGTGCCATTTCCACTAACACAGTGATGAAGGCGAAAATGGGAACAGACAGATTAATGGATACTTTGTTGGTAAAGATCATTCACTGATGTTGACATTCCACGGATAGCTTCATTGGTGGACTCTGCATAGAACAGACAAGCTCACGTCTTGGAAAGACCTCAAGTGACCAGGTGTTTACACGCACATTACCAGACTGTCTACAGTAGATCTTCTACATACACATTACATATAAATATCCACTGGAAACATCTTGAAGACTCGTAGCCCCGACAGACCTGGGTATCCCCCTCCTTGGCACGGCTTTTCTCATGTCATATATCATTGCATGTAAAATGGACCTAACAAATTAGCGATTAACTCCTTGGCTGCCAGAGGCACCTGCAACACTTAGCAAATTGTTGCAGGTGTCTCTAGCAGCGAAGGGAGTGGGTCATTTCCAGGATATGCTGGAAAACATGATATTCACCCCAGTGAATATATTGAATATTCGTCCTAAAGTATCTTTAAATACACGTATTGGGGTTTCAGTTAGGTTTAACTGAGAGTGGTCATGGGTGATTTATATGTATCTATGGGAAGGGTGGTCAACTCCAGTCCTCAAGGGCCACCGACAGGTCAGGTGTTAAGGATATCCCTGCTTCAGCACTGGTGGCTCAATCAGTGGGACAGTGTTTGACTGAGCCACTGGTGCTGCAGCAGGGATATCCTTAACACCTGTCCTGTTGGTGGCCTTTGAGGATTGGAGCTGACCACTCCTGATCAATGGCAATGGATTAAAATGTGATTCTCATTTCTTACGTGCTTATCCCCCTTTATAAATAGTATTTGCCTTTGTCTTTGCACCCCTTTGGCACCCCTTTGGTCTCAGTCCCTCACATTGTGTTTCCAGGAAATCATTGACAACTGCGCTGACTGCTACAAACACTCCAAACTTGGGCTAAACCGGGGAGGAATATTATTCTTATTCTATTTCCCAGTGCGGCCCTATTTACCTTGTGCGTTTTGAGAGGCGCAGTTATAGCCGAGACCAAAAATGCACTGAGACCAGATAATACACGTTGTCATACTTCTGCTGTAGGAATAACTTAAGAGATTGGTTGTATTAGTGGATTCTTTGCTATTCTTCTGCGTTGACGGTCTATTGTAGCATTATCATTATTTGTATACCCAATGGGGTTGAATGACTATCCAAGGTTCCCAACCCCAGTGCTCAAAGATCGCTTTCAGGCTATCCTCTCATCAGCACAGGTGGCCCAATCATTTTGACTGAACCCACGTGTGCTCAAGCAAGAGGCTAACACTTACAAACCTGCACTGGTAGTGGTCCTTGAGGACTGGAGTTCGGAACCACTGGATTAGATGATGAGTTTCAGATAATGTTAATTAACCTATTACCTAAGCTTGCCCTGGCTCATCCATGGGACATCCCTGTCACCTAGTGTGCAGACCTGATTAATTGAAATCTTGAGTTTGTCACTTCAATGGTATCAACCACACCTTAAGTAAGTTATGGTGCTGAAAGGCTGTGTAATGCGGCAGGCAGAAGCTTATAGGTGTCCATGTCAAAATGGATTTGAAGCAAAAGGTGGCCCTGTGCTCATTTGCATGTCATGTCCCAGAATCCCTGGCTGCAGTGGAAGCACTGAATGCTATGAGATAATGTGGGAAAGCATGGCTGCACTGATAAGCAGGGTTGCAGACCTGTTTAAGACATGTGAATGTGCTCACAAGTGATATTTTCATTTACTTAAATGGTATGAATTCAAGCATTAGTGATTTACATGGAGACCAATTCACCAAACAAGTCGTAATGAGGTCTATGTATTAGGCTTTGTAACAGGAAGATTTGGCAACAAAGCCATCGCTTTAGTATGTGTCCATTCAACAACATACTAGGCTCCCATATTAACCCATTTGCACTAGGAAGCAATCCGTGGCATAGCCATATGGAGCTGGAGGTGCAATAGTACTTTTGAGCAACACATAGGTCTACAGATATGAGCTGAAGTAAACCCGTTTGTGCCAGATAAGACCCATCATTTTGTTACACACTATTCGCATAGTAAATCTCTGACACTGCACAGCTAGTAGTCTGCTTGATACATAGACCTCAGGGTCTATACTGCTCAACACAGCAATGCAAGGATGATAGGTGCAAACTGCCGAGTTTCTATGGATTGTAACCATGCTACACTCGTAACCATCTTTTGTGCCAGTTGAGGTCTTGTGCTACGCTAACTAACTCTTACAGGAGCCCTCCAACCAAGAATAGTGCATACAGATTGTCCTCTGTTTCTTTGCAGTAAAACTTCTATGAGACTAACATACCGTATGTAACCAACATTTGAGGAAGAGGGCGTAGGGAGGGGCCCCAAAACGGAAAAAAATAAGACATTTCACAGTGTCTACAAATCTAATCTCTTATTACACGGGCAAATCTCACTGAAGCACCTGGCCTCGCGTCTCGGGCAACTTGAGGGCAAGAAAGCTGCCCACCGCCAACGCTGCTGATGCCAGCATGATGGGCACAGCTTTGGTCACCCCCACAAAGGAGGTAAAGATGCTTATCCCCAGCACAGCCGCCAGTTTGCAGAGGGCATTCAGGAAACCGAAGGCTGTCGTCCTGAAACGGAGAACAAGAGGGAAAAAAAGTTAGAAGTACTGTATCTGGAAACGCGGACCAGCTGGGAATTGTTCAGGAGACGGGGACATTGATCTGCGGGTCCCCTGGTAGCAGATGTAGCGAACGCCAGTATGAAATGTTACTGTGAACGGTGGAAAAATATAGGACCCAGTGGCTTAAATGCGGAATAGCAACAAGCTGCCCAAACACAGCAGCAAAAGAGAAATCATACACACCGAGCATCTATTGAACAGGAAAGTGCATAATGACAGCGTTTCAGAGCCAGGTTGCCGCCTCTAACCTGAGAAAGCTTTGTCATTGTGTACTTCACTGCTCCTTTTTCTTCTGCACAGGCCTCAGCGTGTCTCCTTTCATGTTAAACATGTATGGGGTTTTTGAGCATTCGGGAGGTGGAGATCAGGGGGTGTCATGAGAATTTCACGTGTGGCAAACTTGAAAGGTTAGGGGTGGCCAGCTCCAGTCCTCAAGGGCCACCAACAGGTCAGTTTTTAAGGATATCCCTGCATCAGCACAGGCCGAGCCACTGATTGAGCCACCTGTGCTGAAGCAGGGATATCCTGAAAACCTGACCTGTTAGTGGCCCTTGAAGGCTGGAGAGTTGGCCTCCCCTGGTGGTGTATACTTAGTGAGAATACATTTATGGTTCGTATTTACTCGGTCACGAGATGGGAGATAGCGGCAGCATGGAAGAAGCATAACGCCCCATCCATGACCCAGATTAGAGCTCGAGTATGGAAGGTTTGTACGATGGAAAAACTGAGCAGTGTAGAAAGAGACTCTTGACACAAATGTATAGGGGGTTGGGAACCAAGGAGAGTATATACTGCAGGAGCAGCTAACTTCCCCAAAATTGTCCAAAAATAAGGGGATTTTGGGGCAGCCGCTGCCCTATTCTCGCTGAAGGTTTGTTGCTACATGCATGTTATATTTGGCCCGGGCCTTTTGACCAGACGCCATGGGTAACAATATGCATTAGACCTTAAGGGGCCTATTCTAGTCCTTCCGAAGTGCAACAAATCGCTTCTAAAGTGTCTATGCCCTTTCCCCTTCTGCATCCCTTTTATTTATTTTATATGAAACTTCACAATGAAATCTGAGATACAAAAAATAAAAAGGGATGGAAGGGATTTTCTTTTTTTCCTATAGAAATGTGATGTTTTTTTGCCCCAGTTTTGCTCCTGTTTTGTAGCCCGGAGACTTTGCTAAGGTGCCCAATTGCATGCATATGCCCCAGAGCCTTGCGTGTGACATGTATTATACACTGCATGGTGTTTGAGAACTTTGGACCAGTCGTGGTGGGCCTGTGCGAGACATGCGGCTCTTTGTGGTACATCAATGATTAAAGGGCTTGTACCTTATATCAGATGGATAAAGCTCCACAGTCAGGACATCCAGTGCATTCCAAGAAGCAATACTGACCCCTCCGAAGAGGCAAAGCAAGGCAATCATGGCAGACTCACTGTTCCCAAAGGACAAGAAGAAGCAGCTTATACATGACATGACACTCGAGCCAGCTGAGGAGAGAAACACATTTTCTTCATTTAGGTGATATTGCCCCACATGGAAATACCATTCTTATGGCCCATATGTATCAATAAAAAATAGAAGGAACTAGCATTCACTGGTGGCGGATTTCTAAATCTGCCCCCCCCCCCGGCACTTGCCTGGGTCAGCCGCCTCCTTGCTGCCGCCCTCCTGCATCGTTGGCATCCCAGCGTCAAATTACGCCGCGGACGTCACGAACGTGACGTCGCCCGGCGGCACGTTGCCATGGAAACGCGACGGCATGACGCAATTTGATGTTGCGATGTCACGTTGCCATGGCAACGAGATGCCTTGTGACGCCACATTAATGATGTCTGCAACGTCATTTGACGCCGGGATTCCAAAGGAGCAGGAGGGCGGCAGAAAGGAGGCGGCCGACACAGGCAAAGTGCCTTCCCATTAGGTCCGATAGGCCCGAGAGTGTGGCAAAAGCAAATGGGGCCGGCAATTTTTGCAGCGTTCAAATTTTGCCACACTAGGCCCGGGCCTAACGGCAAATGTGACACTGGCACTCACCCTGTCTAACACAATTCAGCTGGAGGTGCTATGATCCTGCATCCACACCGCAAGATGCATACAACTATACAAAACCCAAACTTGAAACTTTGCTCTATTGTGCACCATAACAATGTGTCTGATAACATTTCCTCTCCCTGTATGTGCTGATTTTTTCTGTATTGCTGCTTTTTTGATACATTACAGAAGAAACTCGGTGAGACCAAAAGCAAAACGTAAGTCCTTTATTTTTATTTTTGAGTGCTGATCCAGTTTGGTTTTTCCATATGTATCAATGGGAAAATGGTGACATCCTGGGGCAGAAAATGACTCCATAAATGTCAAAGAACAAAATCCTATTGCTATCAATGGTATTTTTCCTTTGCTACATACGGTGCAATTGTTTAGCTCCAGATTTTGCTCCACTCCTGCTTTGATACATATGCCTGTGTATATAAGTTGGACCTCAGGAGTTCACCAGAAATTTGCAATCTGCAATAGAAGTACTCGATCCTTTATCAGCCATTCAGGTAAAAGGAAAACAGGGGAATATAGTGCAATAATGTATGGTACAAAGTTGCATACTGTATCAATAAAATTGGATATGAATTCTGGTTCTTGGTTTCAAATTTGGATTGATCCAGAATGACGGTTCTTGAAGTTATTAATGGAGTTTACTGTATATAAGCTTTAAAGGACATAAATGTATTCTTTGTATGAACCGTGATGAATATTAAATCCAATTAAATGTATCACAGTCAGCACATTAATACAATTTAGATAACGGGGTTTAAAGCAGAAATACTACACCCCCCCCCCCCATTCTTCAACTTATTTTTATATGTAAAGCACGTGACAATGTATAATTCTACATTCTTAGTAGAATAAATAAAGTTCTGCAGTATTAGGTAATAGTGACTGTTTTATTTTTTAATTTTTAATTTTTATTTTATTCAACTCTCATTTTAAGGCATTTTAATATACTGAGCATTGTTTGATTTCTATAGCAGGTTTTAGCCCACTTCCCCATCAGTGCAAGATCTTTGTAACACTTTCCTGTTTGTGATAAGTTGTTGCAAATATTCCCAGCAGTTTGAGCTGCAAACTGTAACAATAGTCAATGTTACCTTAGTAATATCAGGATACATTGTAGCTGCTGAGATACACTATGTTAGGCACGCAATCAGGATTTTGACAGGAGCACCAAACGATTAGGTAAGAATGTAGAATGATACATTGTAACATGCTTTTTATACAAATAAGAAAAAAAGGCAGGGAGGGGGATGTAATATTGCTGCTTTAAAACTCATTTAAATGGCATTAAGAGTTGAATTAGACAAACAAAAAAAGCAGTCACTTCTATCTAATACTACAGAACTGATTTATTTAAAAAAATAAAAAAAAACATATAAGATTTCACATGTTTTGCTTTTTGAATAAAACATTTTCATTTTAAAATCTACGAATCAGAGAAAATAGTACCCAGCATTCGAAGGCGTCCAATCTTATCCATGAGCAGGGCAGATACAATGTTGCCGGGTAGAACTGCCAGGGTGCCCAGGAAGCTCACAAAGTAGATCATGTACGCGTTGTTGTCGTCGCTGAAGTCCAGCTGGCAGCCCTCTTTGCTGTGCAGGAATGTGCTGTTAACCATGCTGCTGTTGATGAACTTGTAATCGAACAAGTCTGCAAACCAAGAGCACACGTGTTATCGTGCAGGGCCCGGCCCAAACTGGCGGCCTGTAGGCAGTGGTGGATTTAAAAATCCGCCGCCCCTAGGCGCTTACCTTGGTAGCGCCGCCCTCCGGCGTCAAATGAAGCTGGGATGTCACGTGGCATTCCGTTGTCATGCGACGTCACGTTGCCATGGTAACGCGATCCCGTTTGACGTTGTAGCGTCATTTGACGCTGCGACACTGACGTAGGAGGAGGGCGGCAGGAGGGAGGAGGTAAGAACTTTACAGAGGCCCCGCGTTCTCCCCCGGCAATCAGTGGGGAAGAGAGCGGGGCCTCCGTATATGGTGGGAGGAAGAGAAATTTGCTGCCCCCAAAATGTTGGCCCCCGGGCCTAGTGGGAAATTCACCATTACCCATAGGCCTTCATGTGGCCCTTGGGCTCTCTGCTCCTTCTTATTTCCTACTAGTTGCTTAGGCAGCTAAGTGCAATTATTAACACTGAAACTCGCTTGTATGTTAAGGCAGAGGTGCGCAAACTGGGGGGCGCAAAATTATTCCGGGGGGGGAGCGGCGGTTGCAGAGGCCCAGCGCTCTTCCCCCAGGGCATTTAAATTAATGCCATGGGGATCGCGTGAGGTCTCTGCAACTTCACTTACCTTGTCTTCGGCAATGTGTCGCCATGGCAACAAATGATGCTGCGGGGTCACGTGGCCCCGCAGCATCATTTGACGCCGAGAGCCGGAGACAATGTAAGGGAGGGGGGGGGGGGTTCGAGCAGGGGGGAGCAGCATGTAAAGATTCCGCACCCTTGTAGTTATAGTATAATTACATAGTTACATAGTAGATGAGGTTCAAATAAAACATGCGTCCATCAAGTTCAAAGTATGCTAAATGTAGACAACAGCTACTTATCCTATATCTGTACTTACAGTATCTTGATCCAGTGGAAGGCAAACAAAAAACTCTAGTGACACATCATCTAATGAAGGGGTACGCAAACGTTTGGAGCTGCGCCCCCCTGCCTGCTCCCTCCAGTGCTCGTGCCCCCCTTACCTTATTTGCCGGCGTCAAATGACGCGTAGTTTCATGTGATGTCACGTACACCGGCATTTAATTTAAATGCCTTGGGGAAGAGCGCGGGGCCTCTGGAACCGCCGCGCCCGCCCAGAAAAATCTCACGCCCCGCAGTTTGCACACTGCTGATTTAATGATGTCTCATAAGGGGGAAATTACATTTCTTCTTGACTCCAAATAACGACAATCAACATCCTTCCCATGTTTACTTATTTGGTATATCCCTCTATACCTTTCCTATCTAAGAAGATGTCCAGCCTTTTATGAACAAATCTATTGTATCTGCCATCACAGTCTCCATGGGTAATGAATCCCACATTGTAACTACCCTTACTGTAAGGAACCCTTTCCTTTGTTGCTGGTGAAATCTCCTTTCCCCCAACCTTAAGGGATGGCCCCGAGTCCTTTGTACTGCCCGTGGGATATACATTTATTTGGGACAGCTGTTATAAATACTGTACTATGTTGAAATATATACATTTTCAAGTCAACTCTTTCAATGTATCTAAAATCACATTGCGACAAGCTTGTGGCCCTTCTATTTCTAAATGTTTTCTGATGTGGCCCCTTTGGGGAACCAGTTGAAGACCCATCTTGTAGAGCAGGGGTGCGCAACTGGGGGGGGGGGGGCCGCGGCGCTTACAGGGGCCCCTGCGCGCTTTCCCAAAGCCTTTAAATTAAATGCCGGAGGAGCGCGCACGAGGCCTCTGTAAGTTACTTACCTGGTCTGCGGCGGCATCTGGCGACACGTCACATGATGTTGCATCGCTATGGCAACATGACGTCGCGTTGCCATGACGTTGTGACGCCGGAGAACAGGTAGGGGGGGTGGGGGAGGAGAGTGCGCAGAATGTATTAATGTTCTTGACCCCTGATTACTTGTAAAAATACTCTCTGTCTAGTCCCCTGGTTGCCTGTCTTACAAAAGATAACAGAATTGCTGAGATGTTTGTGTCAAAGCATAGTTTTGTACAGTGTGCAGCAACATGCCTAGGCTATTAATATTTAGCAACAGTATGTAAGTTGAGCGGAGGTTCATCTTCTTGATACAATGTGTTTGCCTGTATAGTGCTTACCTGTAAGCACAGCATCGAGCTCACAGTAGAACAGTAGGTAGAAAAAGAATCACCTGTGTTGTAGAACACGGTAGAAATGAAAGTGCAGTTCCGGAAGAAGGTGTTACTGGATGTTATGTCTTCAAAGTAGCAATCGGCAAACAAGGAGTCTTCAAAAGTGATGGATTTCATCTTGAGGGCAATGAATCTGCAGAGAAGGGAGAGGGGGAACTGGGCTGAATTTGGTGCCTCAACTGTTCTGCATCTCCCGCTTCCCCCAGTAATGGCAGGTACATGATACAGTCTACATTGGGGTAATGCAGACAGCCGTTGTTGTTCTGGATTTGTAGCATGTCAGATGCAGAAAAGTGACACTTCATTTTTTTTTTTACCCAAAGTTGTGTTGTAGATTTCTACCGACCTGCTTCCTGTTCTTAATGAGTGTGTCTGTTTAGAACCCGCCTGTATTCGTTACAAGGAGCTGACCCTTCATGGTTACTAAACCTCCATTAGCTGCTCCTTAAGCCGTCCAAGCTTGTTCTGTTACCAACCACAAAACTATCTTGGAGGAGAATTATTTTCCTATTGATTTATCCTATTGCAAACTATGGGCCCAGGTTTACTAAATAGCGCTATTCTGTTAGACAACGTCCGACACTCTTCTGTTCACTTGCACAGGCCGTAAGGTGCCTTCAGGTGCCTGATGGTGTCTTATGGCAGGGGTGCTCAACTCCACTCCTCAAGCTCCCCCCAACAGGTCAGGTTTTCAGGATATCCCAGCTTCAGCACAGGTGGCACAATCAGTCCCTGCTTCAGCACAGGTGGCTCAATCAGAGCCATCTGTGCTGAAGCTGGGATATCCTGATAACCTGACCTGTTGGGGGAGGGCTTCAGGACTGGAGTTGAGCACCACTAGTGTATATTATCAGTAAGTAAAACAATTGACAAGGTGGTTCTGCAGCTCTGTACCTCCCTCTGCTGGAGGGAACTGCATTGCGCAAGATGGTGTCGTATGGAATAGCACCGTGTAGCCAAAATGGGCCTACATCTTCTCTGTTGAGAAGGGGTTTGTTGCACAACCAGTGGGGTCGCTGTGAGATCTTACTTGTCGTTGTAGTATTCTCCATTTTTGTGGATCTGGTTTTCGAGAGTGAAGTTGAAGTTGAAATGTCTGACTTTCTCGTAGGAGAAGAGCTTCGTGCGAGAGGCATACTCGATGTTCTGCAGGTGTTTAATCATATCTGGGAACCAGACTGTCAGCCCGTAGTAGCTAAGCAAGGAGAAAAGAGAAGAGCCCGAGTTACACGCCGGCGTCATGAAAATCGGTAGTCACGTCAAACATCGGGTGCAAATGGCTCTGTCCTGCCATTGCATGGACAACACACAACGAGGATACATTATATCTAAAGAAAAAAAAGAGCTGATTTCCATATAAGCAGATGGCCGATAAGTAGCCTTTGCCCAATACAATTTGCCTGTGTCCCTGCTCGGGACTCTGTAACAGGGTACCTTCCCTGTTTAAGTAGTTTTGCAGGAAAACCTGTGTAGAGAGCTTGAGTCCAACATTGAGCAGGTTAATTCAGAACAGACGGCCCTAATTAACCTGCTCAGCTGGCTCATTATCTCCTTTAAAAAGCCTGCAGCATTGACTGCGGGGAGGGTCTCTTGCACAAAGAGAGAGTCTGTGCTGCCAGAGAGATCCCTCTGTTCCAGGCAACAACGGTCTCCGGAACCCGCCAGAGGGAACACCCGCCAGACACCACCACAGACCCTGGACTGACGTGAAGAGCACTCTGCCTACAGGCACCTCTCTTTGGGACTTGTGTCGAAAGGGTTGGTAAAAGGCCGAGCCTTCCAGTCCTCAGATAGGGACTGCTGAATGTTAGTCAGTCCCTACATGGGGTTAGGCCTGGTTATTTTTTTCTGCTCTAGTTTTGTTTTGCTGATATGAAGCAACTCCAGTGTGTTACCCTCTGCCACATCTCCTACAGACTCCCTTATACAAGTCCCTGGCATTTTTACCTTGATTTCTGGGAAGATGTTCCGTGCATCAATTACGCATATATTGGGTTCATGTTCATATCAAGTTCATGTCACTTCAGGGATACTTGGCTGAGACGGAAAACAGGGTGACACCCAGGCTCTGAGTACAGTAGACAATAATCTATCTTGGTATCAATGGACCACTCGCATCAAAATACAAATAGGAACTTATTATCAACTATACACAACAAGCAGAGCTGCTTCTATATTTTAATAGGTCTGGGGTACAACTAGTAACAAGGTTAGGCTGGTATCTCGCATTCTCCCTAAACCATCTTTCACCTTGGAGGGGGCCAGCAACATTTTGTTCTACAGTTGGATTGGTTGAGGGCCACAAGATTGGTAAATAACATAATTAGGCTGTGCGCCTTTATTAACCCGGTTCTTTGTGAGATGGATCTAAAAGCTGGTGGTTGAGGGTACCCTTATAATATAGAGGAGATTCAAATAACCCATCTCATGTGTTTAAATCTGGCCTCCTAATGTACATACCTGGACTAGCTGAAGCTGCCGCTTTCATATGGAGCCACGCAGCAGCTGTAGCTGGCACTGCTAATTTAAGATGCCTATATTCCCTAAAAAGACATTGCCTTATAATAAGAACCTGACTAAGAAGTGTGAAAGTAACTTCTGAAAAACAACTACAATACAGATGTGGCTCTTACAGAGGCTGTCATCCACACTAAATACTGAGCCATATGTGTAACTCTTCCAGCAGTGTCACCTTGGCGTGACATGGAGATAAATCTGGATCAATGGCATTGATGCTTGGAACTTCATGATAGTCAATCAAGAGAGGTTTAACTGGAAGACATCTCATTTCTGCAACAAACACATCAGCTGCCGGTGCTCACGGAATCTGGGATTGTCCTGCAGGTCCCAATAAGTACACAAAGAAGAAGATAATCCAGGCACACAGACTTCTCAGTAAGTGGTTTAATTCAGCTAAGAAACGACCAACGTTTTGACTGCCACGCTTCCGTCATCTTGACAAAGACTGCGTGGCAGTCGAAACGTTGGTCGTTTCTTAGCTGAATTAAACCACTTACTGAGAACTTCTGAAAGTCAGACAGCTCTGCCTGCTCAATGGCAAATGGGCTCGTAAGAACCACTCAATGTTTATATGCCTGTCAAAACGTAATATACAGAAAGTAACATTTTTAGAAGGTGCAAATAAATATATCACCTTTATTTATTTATATACTTAGTAGCCAGCAACTAGCCTATTATCAATCTATTCTACCTTATATTATCTATCTCGGCATTCAGGAGATTTCACTACCTTGACTTGCTTAAACAACACCCCCCCTCCTTACCCATCCCCACTACTCAGAGCCTCTCCACTATTTACTATCCTGCCTAAGATATCAGCTCTGGTCACTTATCCCTCTTTATTGTGAGGATCTCTACAAACAGCAGTGTCAGATAGATTACAGGAGGCACTATAGCAGCAGGGATCCTGCTGTAACCATGTTACACATATTGGAGAACCACTTAGTGTGTACAAGCAGACCTGAGAGCATTATGCATCCACAGAGTGACTAGACTCTGATATTCTCACAACCAGGGTCAATATTCATTAGGCTATACAGGGTTAGGAGGTATAATTAGAGCAGGCAATTGTTCCTGTTCCAATAGCACATTTTTTGCATAAGGCGATCAGCTTAAAACTCTGTGATCCGGCGAGTAGTTACATTTCCCCAGGGAACAGACCCCTATTTCTCTGAGATCAGGATATTCTTCTACCTGATTCCTATCTACCTTATTGACCAGTATCTTAGGGACCAACAACTGGGACAAGTGGGGACTCGGTGAGCGTGCGATTATCATCACCTTACGGCCCGGATCTTTTTACCATTCCCCTTTTTTCGGGGTTTTTATATTCTGATTTATTTGTTTGTTTCCTTCGCTGTGGAACGAGCTTCCCCTCATTTACATTACTGCGAGCACTATATATTTTAGCTATTTTTTAATAAAGTTATATTTTTAACCCCCTCATTGCAGATAGACTCATATGGAGGGTTGACTTAAGTGTATCACTTAATGCAGGGGTGCGCAAACTTTCTCCCCTGCGCCCCCCCCCTGCTTGCATCCCTCCAACTTACCTTGTCCCCAGCGTCAAATGATGCCGCAGGGTCATGTGACATCATGACCCATGGTGTCATTTGACGCCGCGTTGCCATGGCGACGCATTGCCCAAAGCCGGAGACAAGGTAAGGGAACTTACAGAGGCCTCGCACAGTCCCCCGGCATTTCATTTAAATGCTTTGGGGAAGAGCGCGGGAACTCTGTAAGCGCCGCATCCCCCCCCAGTTAGCGCACCCCTGACTTAATGCATGCAGTCAGGCTCCACCATCCTTACCACTACATACAAGGCACCACGCTATTGGGGTACCAGTGCACGTTTAGCAGAAGTCTCTTTTCTTTGCGTTTTTCTTAGTAAAAGACACTAGAAGCGTAATTTAGAATCAGCACATTAGCGCAAATGATCTAATAATAACATCAGTCTATTAAGATAGTTTGCAGGTTTTTTTGGCTGTGCTAACATCATTTCCATTAGCACGTGATATGTAGATTGGTTATAGGGAGCAGTAGTATTTGGGGTATTTAAGGGGGTAGTTGTATGACACATGAATGATAATCGGAAGTGTCCGCTTCTCCCTTTTTGTTTCTGGATTTCTTCACACCATTCAGAAAAAGAAAATCGGGCCAAATCATATCAAGCATGAAAGAAACATCATTACATCTCATGCATTCGGGAAAGGATGGAATATGCAAATAACGTGTGGAATACATTGCATGATACATGGATTCTATTCCATGCCTTGAAGGGGCCACTATGGACCACAATCTTTCTGCACCGGTGCAGTGACAAACCGCAGCTCATTAACAAAAGGTGATTTATGTTCTGAAAGTCTTACTTATCTAAGAATGTACAGTATACATTTTTCCATGACCACAGTTTTCATTTTTACATGGACAGCAGCTGCCAACTTGTGGTGCGGGCGCTGACCACTAGGGGTGCACTAAAGGAGTGGTGCACAAACTGGGGGGCGCAAGATCTTTTAAGGGGGGCGCAGGGCCGCTGCAGCCTGGGGGCGGCGAAACATGCTGTGTGCAGGCGGCGGCGGCGGCAGAACATGATGGAGGGGGGGCGGAGGTACAGCAGCTGCAAAATAACCCTGTCAGAGCTGCTAGAGGATCGGAAGAAGAGGGTCAGAACGCAGGAGGACTGCAGGGGAGGAGCAGGCCCCAGCGTCTGACGCGGAATGTCCCTGCTTCCTGTGTCTGCCCTGTAGCAGCGCTGTGCAGACAGAGCAGGAAGAGGACGGATATGGGGCTGGTCAGGTGTGTGTACTGAGCTTGCTGCATAAGGTAGGTCAGCATTCAGTGTACATTGTGTGGAATTGGAAGAGTTGTTTAGTCAGTGACAGAGCACAGACTGCTAATAAATAAACTCGAACTCCATCTCCGCCCCCCCCCCCCCCCCCCCCTCGCCCTTACGGCATCCAGTTAAAGGTCACAGTCCAGAGATCCACTACAATAAAGTGAACTCACTCAACATGCACAAAGTGCACTGATTGTTTCAGGATTAAAGAAACATCTACTAACTTTTCATATATCAGGGAATGTACCCTCTCTATATGTATGTAGCTGTATGTTCTGGCTCACAGTGTTTTGTAGTCCTGGTCTATAAGGGGGGATATATTAGTCTGGTTATGAGGGCAGGACAGCCAGCTGCAAAGGAACCATAGAAGCTGGTGGATCGGAAGAAGAGGGCAAGAATGCAGGAGGACTGCAGGGGAGGAGCAGGCATGTCTGACGTGGAATGTCCCTGCTTCTGGTGTCTGCCCTGCACCAACACTCTGCTCTTGCTAATGCTCGTGTCCTGGCACCCTGCTTTGCAATTCTCTTCAGCAACACAGGACAGGAGGCACAGCTGAAATTGCAAGAAAGGGTAGGCTATCTGAATTTTACCCAATGTACTCTAATATTACAGAAACACAAGGAAAAACACCCCATAACAGTAAAAAAAAAGGTATACAAAATAATACTGCTAAGTAGGAGGGTGGATGACAAAAAGGGGGGAAAAGGGGGGGAAGAGGGAAGGGAGGTAGATATGGGGTGGAATGAATGCCCTCCCCCCCCCCAAAAAAAAATTGCCTTTGTGATATTGACAGTGCACCAAAAGAAACAAATATTACCAGATACCAGCCAAATAAACATAGTGATCCATCTCATAAACATGTTACAGCTCCAAATGTTATGATAAGTGCAATGAATTTGAGAATAAGATTGTAGTGCATTCATGGTTCTCTCATCCCTGTCCTACTGTCTTCTGGTCGCTAACCCTGCAGTACTACAGACACTTTAAAGTCTATGGGGGATAATAATTAATGTCCCTAACTAAGCATTGAGAATGTAAACAATATTAAAGAATGCATTTGCAGCAGGCGTCAATAGAAAGACTGCGGCCCCACTGGCGCTGACCGCGCTCATGCTTGAAAGCGGTGACGTCACCAGCTCTCTAAGCATGAGCGCTGGGTGTCCTGGCTATTTCGCAGGCGCGCGTGGAGGTGGGGATGTTATTGCGGGCAAGTTGAGCACGCTTGAAAGTTAATTTTCTGTTTACTCAAGCACCTAACTTGAGTGAGCATGAGTGCCCGCACACCACGTGAGCGGGGACTTACACATATAGATTTATGTAAGTAAAAGCAGCAATTACTGCGCGCTCAGCACCAGCGGGGCCGCAGTCAAAGGGGGTTGAGGAGAGGAGATGATGAGAATCTACTTGAGATTGTCACACATGATATCGTACATATCGATATCATGCTGAAATATGTAAGTATTTATATGTATTTGTAGTCACATTTGTATTGTATACCGTTTAAACTCGGTTTTTTTTTCATGTGATTTTTGTTCACATCCGGCAGGGCGGGCCCGACAAGTATCATTGATGAAAAGGGGGGCTCGGCATAAAAAGTTTGCTCACCCCTGTAATCTAAAGCATCATTTATCAAACGCTCTATGCCAGTGTTTTTCAACCGGGGTTCCTAGGACTCAGTGGGTTCCCCGGACGTCCCTAAAGGATTCCCCGGTACCTTTCAGGTCATTTTAAAATTGTACCAAATACAGAAGAATTTACAATGCATCTGATCTCAGACGCGCTATTAGAGAGGGTCGGGGTTCCTTACATTGCATCTGATCTCAGACGCGCTATTAGAGAGGGTTGGGGTTCCTTACAATGTATCTGATCTCAGACGCGCTATTAGAGAGGGTCGGGGTTCCTTACAATGCATTTGATCACAGACGTGCTATTAGAGAGGGTCGGGGTTCCTTACAATGCATCTGATCTCAGACGTGCTATTAGAGAGGGTCGGGGTTCCTTACAATGCATATGATCTCAGACGCGCTATTAGAGAGGGTCGGGGTTCCTTACAATGCATCTGATCTCAGACGCGCTATTAGAGAGGGTCGGGGTTCCTTACAATGCATCTGATCACAGACGTGCTATTAGAGAGGGTCGGGGTTCCTTACAATGCATCTGATCTCAGACGTGCTATTAGACAGGGTCGGGGTTCCTTACAATGCATCTGATCTCAGACGCGCTATTAGAGAGGGTCGGGGTTCCTTACAATGCATCTGATCTCAGACGCGCTATTAGAGAGGGTTGGGGTTCCTTACGATTCATCTAATCCCAGACGCGCTATTCGAGAAGGTTGGGGTTCAAATTTCACATAGGGTTCCTTAACCAAAAAAAGCTTTCAATGGGATTTATTTATCTGGTATTTATCTAGTGCTGTTTTAGTCTGAGGTATTTGTGTCAAGGCAAATATGTCTTCTGCTTGAGACTGCATCATATGTCCAGTAAGGAACATATTTATCCTTTCTCTGGTAGCAAGAGAGGTCCGGCAGATTTTTGATTTTAAGAAAATTGATAATAAATTACCAATCGACGCAATATTTATATACATCCCTGTGGCCGGGCGGAATCCTTGTCTAAAAGGGCTTCAATAGAAAGCCTGTATTGGTCTGAGGAATCCAGCAAGGAGCTGGTTAATTGCAGCTACAGACAATTAACTAGTCCCCACCTGGCTGAGCAGACAGGTAGCAAAGCCTCCTGTGAAAACTGCAGGAGAGATCTCTTAAGCACGGAGGGACTGTGCTGCCAGCAAGGGACTCACAGGAACAATTGTCTTGAGCACAGAAGGACCCTCTTTACACTTTGGGTTCATAGTTTGGCAAGAGCCCTATCCTCCCAGCCCTGCAGATAGGGACTGGGAAAGTGAGTTAGCCCTAACACAGGGATAGGACGTTTATTTATTTGTGTGCTTCCTTAAATTGTATTGCTTAAAGCTACCGGCTGAATAAAAGCCATGGTGTACTTTCCCCAAATAGTGTATGTCTCCCTGGTTGTACCTCTGCACGTGTCTCTTATAATCCTATTATAATAAAGGCATATGCATACTCCACTAGGGCAAGGGGGCGCAAACTGGGGGGTGCAAACTGGGGGGCGCGGTCCCCACTTTTCTGGGGTGCGGGGCGCGGCACTTACAGAGGCCCCGCGCTCTTCCCCACAGCATTTTAAATTAAATGCCGGGGAGCGCGCAAGGCCTATGTAACTCTCGCTTACCTGATCTCCGGCGACGCCTCGCCATGATACCACGGCATCAAATAGCAACGCATTGCCATGGCAACCCAACATCACGCCACCCATGCCAAAGAGCAGGTGGGGCGGCACGAGCAGGGGCGGGAGAGCCGGCAGGGGAAGAAACAGAAAAGTTTGCGCACCCCTGCACTAGGGGACATTGTACTTTTCAGTATGTTTGGAACAGAAAGATGTGTCATGTGAGACCTCATATAATTGTTGCTGCTGCTAATAACTCAGTTTGTGCTGAAACAATACAACACTTTTTCAACAAGTAAAGCAGAAAGATTTTAGGATCTTAACCCCTTTCATGACAAAATTCCTGTAACGAGCTTAATATTACAGGTCTAGGTGTTTATTTTGCATTCAGATTATATATACATCTACAGTCAACTTTGGCAAACACCATTTAAACGGCTTTGGACATATTCTCTCCTGTCCTCCCGAATGTAGTGTTCAGCGTCTCAGCCGTAGCCGCAGCAGACACAATGTTACAATTATTCACTCCTCAAACATCCATTCCCTTTATTGCTCTCAGCATCGACCACAAGACTATAACTTCATTAGCAACGGATCTCTGCTGCTTCTAATCTGCAGCAGAGGAACGCCAAACGGTAACTGGGAATATGGCATTTTAATTACCTCACTGACATCTCGAATTAACAGTTATTTGGGGGAATCAATTTGGAAGCCTCACTCTTGATTACAAAATACAGACATTCCCCTGCACTCAAAGTGAACCTAGCATCCAACTGGGCTGTGCTTGGGAGCAGGGAAGCCGTGTAAGATGCTAAATTAGTTCTGCAGAAAACTACATTATGTTGTCGGCTGTGAGTCTTTTTTTCTGTGAAAGTTTTCATTAGTATAGTTAGTACATGTGGAATAGAGATCTCAAAGGTCTCTTTCTTCTTCAGGTGTCACAACGAACAAGGGTTTATACTGCAGGCGTTGACACTGGAAGGGTTGTTTAACCATGTGAGCTGCTGGCTTTGTTACTACAGCACAGCAGTATTACCAGTGAGTTTTCATCTGTAACTCCCAGTAGTAATGACCGTTCAGCTTTTTGGAAATCAGAATTTGTTTCTTTCTGTATTCATCAATCTTTGGAACGAGTGAGGACGAAGCTTAACATAGCATCTCCCCCAGGCTTAGCCCTTCTCCATCTGGGAGATCCTGATAGGACAGCATCTTTGGATTAGTAAGACCCATGCAAAATTCAGAAGACGGGCGCAGATTCTGGTGCATCTTAATCCTCCTATTCATAGCCCTAACACTCATGCTCACTAGTATATTTTCTTCTGTACTTTGAGTTCATTCAGTTGTACTCTCCAGGTACGAAGTCAATGTTAACATAGCCTTCCCACCCCATCACTATACGAGCTGAACGAGAAACCAGAAAACCATGTCTTGTCCTAGGACATACGGGGTCGCGATGCTCACAGGGAATATGCTTCTTTGTTGGCCTCGTATATTAATGATGGAGTCCAACTACACGTGTCCTCCAGCAAGTCGGGCACCGAGAAACTGTTCATTAGGTTGCAAAACTGACTTTCCCTGTGATGGAGAAGGGTTCAGCTCCATGTATTATTCATCCAGAAAAGTAAACCCCTGGATAATTTCACAATGAGGTATGTCATCTGCATGGTACAAGCTAAATGGATAAAGAATTTGGGCAATGCTCTTTGAATTTTTATTTTAGGAATATGTATGATATATAAACAGAATTGATAAAATTTCCGAAATGAATCTTTAAAAATAAAATAAATCAGCGGTGTTTTGGTTTCTAAATAAAAAGGAGTATTACAATAGTGTGTGTGTGTTAGTGTGTATGTGTGTATATATATATATAATATATATATATATATATATATATATATATATATATATATATAACATTCTGGCAAATTATGAGTGATTGGCCGGAACAACATCAATTGTGTGCAGAAGTGCAATCATTATATAGTGTGACAGTCCACTCTGTCTATGTCAGCAGAAGATTGAAGCGTGTGCTGTTCCTAGCATGGGGTTACCTTCTGCTGACAACAAACTCCAGGTGTAATCAGTTTGCCTGAGCTGCAGGCTTTAATAGACAACCCAAGAATACAGCCAGGGTCTCACACTGAGGGCTGAGAGAAGGCTGTCAGCATGCAGTCCTGAGAGAAAGTGATACTACCATTGGAAAGGACTATGCTTATGGTGTTAGATACCCTGGGTAATTACTATACAGTTTTGGGTGTTGACTGGGAACCAGTTTAGCTGGCCAGTGCTGGTAGTGAGGGACATTACTGTGTTTGGTTAGCCACCTGAGTGGAGCAGGTCTTTCCTTGTATTTTATTACTTTGCCTTAGAGGCAATCCAAGCGTTTTTTTGTTTTTTTACCCAGGATTGAAGCACGGGATCTCCAGACCTTTACCCCATTAATTTCAGCTCCGGGGACCCCCTGCTTTCAGAGATACCTCCGTAGGGGGTGCTGGTATCTCTCTGCTTTTCACACGGGACAATAGGAAGCCGCACTGGATGACGTCACAGCTTCCTATTGGCCCACAGGGCTCGGGAGCTTTGAAAAGTGGCCACAATGTGAACCCAGCTACCGACGCCCCTACGGAGGTTAGTACCTCCGAAAGCAGGGAGTCCCCCGGAGCTGAGATTAATGGGGTTCAGCTCCTGAGACCCCCTGCTTCAATCCTGTGTAAAAAAAACTAATAAGCGCTTGGATTGCCGCCTTAAGGGACAGCATTTCCCACGCAGTATTATGTGTTTCAGTCTGCGGACAAAATAAGCGACAGTGAATTACAGGCAAACCGTGTCTGCTTGTCACTGATCCCCGGTTACCCGGCCACCACAGGACATCCGAGAGAACTGTGAGCTTGGCAGGTGAGGCAAAGCAGGAAGCCTGCAGTGGCGCAGCCTTCACGCGGACAGACACTGGGCTGCCGTGCCTGGCGGTGGCCGTCCTCCTTAATGAAAGATGAAATGTGTTTGGGCTGAGAGGAGGGATAAAGGCACCTTGGAGGCAGACAGCCCTAAAAAAAACAAACAATTGCAAAATCCATCTCAAGCTGCGTCTCATACTGTATGAAGCCAGACGGCCATGCAGTGGTTACTATGGCAAAGCTATTTCACAGCGGTGCTCTGCCGCAGACGAAGTCAGCCGGTACTTAGTGGTAATAAGTACCATAACCCTCTTATTTCCAAATGTAAACTTCCCCTTCTTTTGCACAAAATGAAGTCTACTTCCCGAGCAGGTTTTCTCGTTACAACGGTGAAGCAAACCTTCTGAATCCAGAGTACTTTTGTCTACATGTCTCGGCTACTTTCCTGCCACGAAGCAGAGTACCACCGCCCGCCCCCTGCGGCAATCCACGGCTCACCTGAAGGACATGGTAAACCAAACCGCCATCATCATCAGCGTGACGCGTCGATACTCCGGGGCGAAGCACTGGATGAAGTTACTCCAGACCTGCAAGCGGAGACATGGAAGGGCACCTTGCGTTTTTGGTTAGCACAGAGCCCGAACCCAAATGCAGCTATAGACACATTGATCACTGGTTCTACATCATGTGCCTGATTGCTGCAAACAATCGGGTCATACTTTACCTCCCTCTCTTGCTCATTTGTTTAAGTAGCCCAGTTGGCTGAAGGATTAGGGCAGGGGCGGCCAACTCCAGTCCTCAAGGGCCACCAACAGGTCAAGTTTTCAGGATATCCCTGCTTCAGCACAGGTGGCTCAATCAGTGGCTCAGTCTTTGACTGAGGCGCCTGTGCTGAAGCAGGGATATCCTGAAAACCTGATCTGTTGGTGGCCCTTGAGCACTGGCGTTGGCCGCCCCTGCCCTAATCCTTCGCCCAGTCTTTGACAGCCCCTGATTGAGCCACCTGTGCTGAAGCAGGCATATCCTGAAAACCTGACCTGTTGGTGCTCCTTGTGGACTGGAGTTGGCCGCCCCTGTTCCACTCATTCTGTCCTACCTGTTGAAAGATGTTCAGAATTCGGATCATCCAGCGCCGATACCAGGTTCCTGTATCTGACTGAATTTCAATAAGTTCATCCTCCTGCTTTATAGTCTTTATCTGGGTCACCTGCATGAGGAAGAAGAACAGGAGATTGACTGTAATGTTCATTGGTGCTCTTTTTCCATTAACCCCTTCTCTGCTGTAGAAGCATTCAATGTAACGCCAGCTGGGCTCCCCCATCAAACAAAGGTTAACCACTGGGTGACTGTTTGCCGTTTGCCTAATGGAGCAACAAAGCGGTTTAATTGAAGACACGGAATTAGCATTGGGACGCGTTCACTTATCCTGCGTACAGGCGGCATATTTAACATAATCCCACTGTAATCTCCTATGCTGCTCTGATGCGCCGAGAGCTATCTGCCTTATTTCCGCACGGCTTTATCAGTTGCAAGAACTCTAACTCTATTTAATTGCTTTACTTATGAACCATGTGAGGTTTTGACAGGCGAGAGAAGAGGAGGCACAGCCGTTGCATGTTAAAGTGGGCCTGCCTTCATACTACGCTGCCATCTACCAATGGGGAGGCTTGAATGGCTCACTTACGGAAAAGACTCTCTCCGGGTGGCCTTTGGCCCTCATGTTGGTGTCGTGAACTTGTTTCAAGACCATCCAGGCTTCGTCGTGTTTTCCATTCTGGAAGAATACAGGGGACATGAAAATACAGTACGCTACTTGCCTGCATGCTGCACGGTGTTTGTTCCAGCTGGCTGAATTATCAACAACACTGACACAGGTGGTTCTGGGTAAAAGTATGCATGCTGTAAGTATGAGCACACAAACCCAAGACTAAGAATGAAGCATCTCCTCTGATTTAAAGGAAGAGTTGCGCTTGTTTCTGAACTGCTTACTGAGGTAGGATGTATATACACAATCACAACGATTATTGGCTATGCTTGGGCACAATCATCTTCTTTTTTTAAAATATATATATTATTGGTTGCATCAGGGGTCCTTAACTCCAGGCGTCAAGACACCCCCACCCCCCCCACCCAGGAAAGGTTTTCCGGATATCTCTGTTTCAACACAGGCGGCTCAATCAGTCCCAGCTTCGACAGAGCCACTGATTGAGCCACCTGTGCTGAAGCAGGGATATCCTGAAAACCTGTTGGGAAGGTCTTGAGGGCTGGAGTTGACAACCCCTGGGTTACATGTCCCATGCATTGAGGAATTGTAGTAGCATTGGTGCACCTTAAAGCAGCAGTCTAAGCTGCCGTTTTATTTTTATTTATTTTTTTCTCCTTTAATATGTGCATCAATACAATCCACACAATGATAAGTAATTAGCTACTTTGCTGATTGATGAAGATTCTGCTCGTGGGGTTCACTAAATGGCAGTAGAAGAGGTTCAGTAAATCAGTGCAGTAGAAGAGGACCAAAGATGCAAAGTTCTGTGGGGAAGATCATGTGACCAGGCAGTCACTAGATACAATTGGTGCACTGCTAGAGAGTGGGCAGGGCTCAAAAAGAGGTGTGCCAGAGCCTGTATCAGAAGAGGAAGGGGATGTGACTTTGTAAATGGTTGCTATAGAAACAAAAAATGCTTTTTACATTATAATACATAAAAAAAATATTTCTGAGTTGTTTAATAAAAAGTATTTTCTCATAGTACAAAACTGATGTATTAAAAAAAACACACATGTAGGATATTGCTTGGTCTCCAGCTTTAAGCCACTCTTTTATTGCATGGGAGCCCAGCAAACCTTGTGAGATGAGGTTGCTAAGAGCTTAGAATGACAGTGAGCGCTTTGTGTTCTGCTCGTGGTCATCCCAACGTTCTCTTACCTCTAAGAAGAAACGAGGACTCTCGGGCATAGTGGTTAGAGCCCCAATGGCAAAAACAGAGGGGAAAGCACACACCAGGACAAACACCCGCCAGCTATGGAACTGGTAAGCCGAGCCCATCTGGAAACTCCATCCTGCAAGGGGGACAACACGGAAGGTGCAATTGATGCAAATGGATGCAGCGTCACTTAGAACAATACACCCTACTGAGAAGAGTCACTGTTCATCCTTGGCTTCAAATCTCGTAAGCTGGCCAAAAAGGAATCCATGTCCATTCCCATTTGGTTACAAACTGTGTATGGCAAACTAAGAAGGACATTTTGTTTAATCGATGGGTTTCCAGCATTGTCTAAAATAGCTCGTGTCTGTGGGCAAAATGATCTCTCTTCAAGCCTGTGCCTGAGAAGTGGTGATGCATGGCTCCGAAATCTAGAACCGTCGGATTCATTTAATAGTTCCGTTATTCACACATGAATACTAATATATTATCTCTTGTTGTGAGCTTAAGTTCGTTGTGGTTCTCAACTCCAGTCCTCAAGACAAACAGGTCAGTTTTTAGGGATATCCCTGCTTCGGCACAGGTGGCTCAGTCTTTGACCTGTGCTGAAGCTGGGATATCCTTAAAAGCTGAACAGTTGGGGGGTTTGAGGACTGGAGTGGAGAACCACAGGCTTAAGTAATCATGGATGCTTCAACCTGCAGAATATACAATGCAAATAACATTAAAAGAAAAAAAGTGTGTAGCTTTTTTAACATTTCATTAAGTGTGTAAGCCATGGATTTTTATATTGAAAATAAATATTATTATTATTAGGCACTGACAATTTACATATAATTTTGCAGGCACAATGAGTCCCAGCCCTGAAGAGAGTCAGATCTAATGTAGGTGCCCCTGAGACACAAGGAGTGGAAGTAACTTGCCCAAAATCACAAATTGCTGACGCTGGGATTGGAACCAGATTTACCCACTTCAAAGGTGACATTACTGCTTCCCTACTCCTCCAGCTCTTAAAGGAGCAATCCAAGTGGGTGATTTCAGCTCCTGGGGCCCCCTGCTTCCGGAGATAATTACTTCCAAAGGGGGCGCCGGTATCTCCTGCAAGCTTAAGGTTCCTGTGTCACGTGGGCCTATAGGAAGCCACACCGGTGATGTCACGGCTTCCTATTGGCCCCGGGAGCTTTGAAAAGCGGCCATTACCGGAGCCCTGCTTGCCACGCAGAGTGGCTACCGGCACCCCCTACGTAGGTAAGTCTCTCCACAAGCAGGCTGTTCCCGGAGCTGAAATTAATGGGGTTCAGCTCCGGAGACCCCCCTGCTTCCATCCTATGTTAAACATGAAAACATTCACAAACAAAATTGCCCGCTTGGATTCCCACTTTAATGAACACACAGTTGTAGACGTGTGGCTGGTGCATCCTAGAGTACCGCTGCAAGTCGTTTTGATCTCTTACCGTAGTGAGGAATGATCGCCCAAGCCATGGCAGAGGCATAGATCCCTCCAATCATCCAGAACATGCAGAGCCAGCTCAGGTGCTCACCCCTCTTTTCCTGGGCCAGAAACTCGGAGAAATAGGAGAACACGATAGGAATAGATCCGCCAATGCTAGAGAGAAGACAAAGAGCATCAGGCTAAGACCTGTGACCTTCCATGGTGGTCATCAAAGATGAGGCATGGTATGTCTTGTAGCCTTAAACCAACAACCCACGCAGAAGCCTGTATGAGTTTCACTCCTATAATGTTAGTATCTTACCTCCTGAATGTGTCCTGCTTATGGTTACAAATCAGGACTTTCCTAATCTTTAGTGCCAGAGGTTACCATGGTAACCACTGGGCTCTGCGCGGGGGAAGCTCCATTTTAACCTCCCAGACACTTCATATTTAAAACGCTTATATCTAATGAATGCAGCATGTGCTTGTAAAAATAAACATGGCGGTGGGAAGGGCAAGAAAATATCTCTTAAAGATCAGCGCCGCGGACGGCTGTTTGAGATGTGTAGCAAATACAATGATTAAGTCAGATTTAGTGGTTGTCAGGGGTTGTCATCTCCAGTCCTCAAGACCCCCACCCGGGGCCACCCCCCTACAGGTCAGGTTTTCAAGATATCCCTGCTTCTGCACAGGTGGTTCAATCAGTCCAGCTTCATCACAGGTGGAAACAGATTGACCAGACCGCTCACCTTAGATAAAGTCCTTGTCGTTTTTGTACAGCAGGTGCAAGGAGATAGATAATGACACAATAGACTGGATCCAAGTAGGATCAGAAGATTCCCCACTTAATTGCACTCAATGCTAGGAAAAATTATATCGGATAACAGTGGTCCATCAGATAATTTCTCTGTAAGTCAGTCTAGGGACCAATAGCATCAAGATATCTTAAAACCAAAAATAATACACATTTTATTACCTCAAAAAAATATAACTGCACATAATGCAAAATGTAAAAATTATGCAAAATTCCCCGTAGTGGAGTGTATAGTAGATGAAAATCTACGCATAGCGGGACACCATAGCTATTTAGTCCTACTACTTATTTTGGACTTAACACACATATACATATATATATATATATAATATATATTATATATTGAATATCTAAGTAGATTGCGTGGCCCGGGGCGACTGCATGGTGGCCGCTGTCAACTGCTTACCTGCGGCGGTGTCCCCCGGCGTCTCCCGGTCTTCTCCGTCTTGATCTTTTAAAATCGTGTTTTTCTCCTGCAGCACTATTTCAAAATGGCCGCCATGGTGTCATACTGTATAACACCATGCGGCCATTTTGAATAGTGCTGCAGGAGAAAAACATGATTTTAAGGGCGACAAGACAGCAGATGGCTGGGAGACGCCGTCAGGACCCCGCAACAGGTGAGTGTCGTGGGGAGGAGGCGAGTAACTTTGGGGGGGGAACGAGTGGATTTTGGCCCAGTTTGTCCTATTATTATACTATATATACTATAGTTTATACTATAATTGATAGACTATCCTTTATTTATTTATACTATAATTGATAGACTATACTTACCCCAGATGTTCATCTACTATACACTCCACTACGGGGAATTTTACATCATTTTTTAATGTTGCATTATGTTTATTATTTTTTAAGATATCTTGATCCTATTGGTCACTAGACTTACAGAGAAACTATCTGATGGGCCACTGTTGTCCTACATTATTCTTCCTAGCATTGTGTGCAAAGAAGTGGGGAATATTTTTATCCTACTTGGATCTATTCCTCACAGGGGGCTCAGTCTTTGACGAGTCACTGATTGAGCCACCTGTACTGAAGCAGCGATGGCCTTAAATCCTGACTTTTGGGGGGTCTTGAAGACTGGAGTTGAGCACCCCTGGGTTATGTTCCAACTGGGAGTCACACGTACCAACCTGTGTGAGTCAGATGCTTCCAACTAGCAAATGTGACCCGGATACCAATCCCTACTACGCCTACTTACAGTCGTAATGTGTCTCCCAACTGCAGAAATTCAGTGTCGTGTTGAGTGTTGTCTTTTACTCCCAGTTTGGTCGGCTTTCCTGCTGTACCGCTTAGGCTGCGGCCGAGCTGCCGCTGAGCGCGCTCATGCTTGAGAGCCGTGACGTCACCAACTCTCCAAGCATGAGTGCAGGCTGTCCTGCATCATTTTGCAAGCGCGAGCGGGGGGTGTGTGGCCGGGGGCGTGTAATTGGCTGGATCGGGGCTATTTCTGTGTGTGTGTTTGTGTGTCTGTGTGCTGTGTGCATTGACTGGCGCTGATTGGTTGCTGAAGGGTCATGTGACCCTTCAGTGCGCTCGAAAATCAATTTGCTCTGTCACCTCAAGCACCTAGCTTAGGAGAGCATACGTGCACGCTCACGAGCACGCACGAACCGCGTGAGCATGGCCGTACAGATTGATTTTAACTGAAGTGAGCGCGCTAAACGCGCTCAGCAGCAGCGTAGACGCAGCCTTAGGCTGCGGCACCTGTGTTGGTGCTGCACGTGCGCCTGCCAGGCTGACAGCGCGTGCAGCTGTGATCCCCGGACTGTGCAGAGCTGCAGGTGGAAAGACGTGGTGGGGGGCGTGGCCATGACATCACCCGGCAGGTTTGCCCTCATTGGCTGAGCCGCTGGGGGGCGTGGCCTCGTCTTCGCTGTCAAAGTGAGGGGCCACACACTGCACATAAACCGCCTCTTCCCAGCGTCACAGGGAATATCTGCTGACATATCTGAAGTTTATTGTATGACAGGTGGGTAACTCCTTAGTTTATTCCACCCCCTTTCCTTGAAATAGCCGTGTAAGGGTGGCTGATATTTTAAGGTGGTTATACAATGGAAACCTGTGTTAAGCGATGACAAAATGTACAGGTTGTCGTACATGAGTTTAAAAGAACCCAAAGGTTCGGTCTTCTGATCGTACGTCAGGTTCCAAGACTATATATAAGGTATATTCTGCTTTATTAAAAAAGATTATAATCTCCACAACTCTTGTGGAATAACAAGTATTATTTCAAAGCAACTCCTATCGGTCCAATACCAAGACTTTCTGGTTTCGCAATCAAAAAGTAGGTCTCACTGCTTTGTTTGTGCGAGTTGGTGGAAATACAAGATTAAACAGTATTAAAATGTCCATATAGTGAATGAATGAAGGGGTTAATTAATGCAGCGTTAAGATAACTTTGAAGGCAATGCAGCCAAGACTGTAAAGTTTATGGAGCTGACAATCCATCTTCCCCTAGACTTATGTCTGTTCTTCTGCTAGTTTTCAAGTAAAGTGGCTACCATGTGAAAATAAAAGTAATATCTTTAACACAATGTCCCTGTGAACATAAGTACTATATTTCAATGGCAGAGGACCACTTTTGACTAATGACAAATGCAAAATGTTCATCTGTTACCAATTTTTCATATTGCCTGCTATGTGATCGAAATATTCCTTATGCACTAAAATCAGGAAGGAGATAATGAAATAAAAGTGGGTGCTTAGGCATCCGGCTATGACATCATACGCCCATCTTATACTATATTAGTGAAAGCACTGTATGTTTGCCTGCCTGGATGTCCGGTGTCCCTAGCGGCAATCTCATTGGTCCCTTGGGCCGCCCGCCCCTGCACACCTCTCATTGGCCTCACACACTCACACCACCCCCTTGGCCCGCCCCCCACACCTCTCATTGGCCTGAGGCGGAGTGACACACACACACACACACACACACACACCTATACACACACACACACACACATCAGTATACACACACACACACACATCACTATACACACACATCACTAAACACACACATCCACACATATACACACACACACACACACACACACACACACACACACACACACACACACACACACATCACTATACACACACACACACACACACACACACACAAGGTGTTACATACATTAGCGGGGCTCACAGTGTTAGCAGCACATCTCCTGCTCTCTTCCCCACCGGTCCCGGAGGCTCCGCCTCTTCCTGTTTCCCGCGCTTTCACCCCCCCCCTCCACGTGGGAGCTGCCGGACGGTGAGGGAGCTGCCGGACGGGTGAGGGAGCTGCCGGACGGGTGAGTGAGCGGTCTTCACGTCCCCTCACCCCCCTTCACCTCCCCCCACTCACTTCCCCTCCACCCCCCCACCCGGCGCCGCTACACTCAGCGGGGGAGCGGAGTGATCACCTCCCCTCACTCACTTCCCCTCACTCACTTCCCCTCCACCCCCCCCGGCGCCGCTACACTCAGCGGGGGAGCGGAGTGATCACCTCCCCTCACTCACTTCCCCTCCACCCGCCCCCCCGGCGCCGCTACACTCAGCGGGGGAGCGGAGTGATCACCTCCCCTCACTCATTTCCCCTCCACCCCCCCCCGGCGCCGCTACACTCAGCGGGGGAGCGGAGTGATCACCTCCCCTCACTCACTTCCCCTCACTCACTTCCCCTCCACCCCCCCCCGGCGCCGCTACACTCAGCGGGGGAGCGGAGTGATCACCTCCCCTCACTCACTTCCCCTCCACCCCCCCCCCCCCGGCGCCGCTACAGTCAGCGGGGGAGCGGCCACAACACGCTGCCTCCCGCCTCAGATCCACGTGGGAGCTGCCGGACGGGTGAGTGAGCGGCCTTCACCTCCCCTCACCCACCCCTCACTACACTTCCCCTCCCTTCCACATCCCCTCCACCCCCCTCCACCTCCCCTCCACCCCCCTCCACCTCCCCTCACCCACCCCTCACTACACTTCCCCTCCCTTCCACATCCCCTCCCCTCCACCCCCCCCTTAACCTCCCCTCCACCCCCCCTTCACCCCCCCTCCTCCCCCCTTCCCCCACCACCCCTCCCCCACCTCCCCCACCTCCCCCCCTCCCCCACCACCTCCCCCCTCTTCCCCCCTTCCCACCACCACCCCCCTCTTCCCCCTTCCCACCACCTCCCCCCTCTTCCCACCACTTCCCCTCCTCCATCTCCCCCCTTCCCCTCCTCCATCTCCCCCCTTCCCCTCCTCCACCTCCCCCCTTCACCTCCTCACCTCCCGCCTTACCCTCCTCACCTCCCCCCTTACCCTCCTCACTTCCCCTCCTCCACCTCCCCCTTTCCCCATCCCCCCTCTCCCCTCTTTCCCCCCTTCCCCCCTTCCCCCCTCTTTCCCCCCTTTCCCTCCTCCCCCATCTTTCCCCCCTTTTCCCCTCCCCCACCTTTACCCCCTTTCCCCCTTCACCCCTTCACCCTTACCTCCCCCCCTTCACCCTTTCCCCCTCCTCCCCCCTTCCCCTCCTCCCCCACCTCCCTCTTCCCCCTTCCTCTCCTCCACCTCCCCCTTCCCTTCCTCCCTTCACCTCCTGTCACCCCCCCCCCCCTTCGCCTCCTGTCACCCCCCCTCCCTTCACCTCCTGTCACCCCCCCCCCTCCCTTCACCTCCCGGCAACCCCCTCCACCTCCCTTCACCTCTCCCCTTCACCTCCCTTCACCTCCCCTCCGCCCCCCCTTCACGTCCCCTCCACCTCCCCTCACCCACCCCTCACTACACTTCCCCTCCCTTCCACATCACCTCCCCTCCACTTCACCCCCCCTTCACCTCCCCTCCACCCCCCCCTTCACCTCCCCTCCACCCCCCCCCTTCACCTCCCCTCCACCCCCCCTTCACCTCCCCTCCACCCCCCTTCACTCCCCCTTACAACCTCCCACCACCTCCCCCCCTTCCCACCTTCCCACCACCTCCCCCCTCTTCCCACCACCTCCCCCCCCTTTCCACCGCCCCCCCCCTTCCCACCTCCCCCCCCTTCCCCCCCTTCCCCCCTTCCCACCACCTCCCCCCCCTTCCCACCTCCCCCCCCTTCCCACCACCTCCCCCCCTTCCCACCTCCCCCCTCCTCCCCCCCTTCCCACCTCCCCCCTCCTCCCCCCCCTTCCCACCTCCTCCCCCCTCCTCCCCCCCCTTCCCACCTCCTCCCCCCTCCCCACCACCTCTCCCCCCTTCCCACCACCTCCCCCCTCTTCCCCCCTTCCCACCACCTCCCCCCTCTTCCCCCCTTCCCACCACCTCCCCCCTCTTCCCACCACTTCCCCTCCTCCATCTCCCCCCTTCCCCTCCTCCATCTCCCCCCTCCACCTCCCCCCTCCTCCACCTCCGCCCCCCCCTTCCCCTCCTCCACCTCCCCCCTTCCCCTCCTCACCTCCCCCCTTACTCTCCTCACCTCCCCCCTTACCCTCCTCACTTCCCCTCCTCCACATCCACCTTTCCCCATCCCCCCTCTCCCCTCTTCCCCCCTCCACCCCTCTTTCCCCCCTCCACCCCTCTTTCCCCCTTTCCCTCCTCCCCCACCTTTCCCCCCTTTTCCCCTCCCCCACCTTTACCCCCTTCACCCCTCCCCCCCTTCACCCTTTCCCCCACCTCCCCCCTTCCCCTCCTCCCCCACCTCCCTCTTCCCCCTTCCTCTCCTCCACCTCCCCCTTCCCTTCCTCCCTTCGCCTCCTGTCACCACCCCCCCCTTCGCCTCCTGTCACCCCCCCTCCCTTCACCTCCTGTCACCCCCCCCCTCCCTTCACCTCCCGGCAACCCCCTCCACCTCCCGTCACCCCCCCTTCACCTCTCTCCCTTCACCTCCCCTCCGCCCCCCCTTCACCTCCCCTCCGCCCCCCCTTCACCTCCCCTCACCATCCCCCACCACCCATCCTCACCTCCCCTCCGCCCCCCTTCACCTCCCCTCACCACCCTCCACCACCCCTCCGACCTCACCTCCCCTCCCCTCCTTCAACGCTTTTCGTCCGCCCTCCCGCCTCTGCCTTTCTCCCACCCGCACTTCTGCCTTTCACC
>NC_134489.1:34620732-34758232 GCF_040206685.1 Ascaphus truei
GAGAGGGTTGGGGGAGAGAGGGAGGGGTGGGGGGGAGAAAGAGGGAGCAGAGAGGATAAGAGAGACGAGGGAGGAGAGGAGTGGGGGGGAGAGGGTGAGGGGAGAGGGGGAAAGAGGGTTAGGGGAGAGGGGGGGAGAGAGACGTGAGAGGGTGAGGGGAAAAGGGAGGGGGGCACAGCTGAAAGTTCGCCTAGGGTGTCAAATACCCTTACACCGACCTAGTGTGCAGCCAAAATAGCAGGTAAGTGAGGAGTTACGTCCAAGCTCAAACAATAAGTGACAACTTAAATACATTTTTCCTCTCAGGTAAAGGAGCAATCTGAGGGGTGTTGTTTTTTTACATAGGGCTGAAGCAATGGGTTTCCGAAGCTGAACTCCACTCATTTCAGCTCCGGGGACCCCCTGCTTCCGGAGATACTTACCTCCATATGGCGGTAAGCAGCAGTGTGGCCAGAACCGACTTCATATCAGAGTGTGGGATTTGTGTTATGTTTATATGTGAAGTCACATAGGAGTTGCAAGTACAAACATGCAAATATAACCTTAAAGCAGCAGTCCAAGCTGCCAGTTTTTTTTATTTTTATTTATTTCCCCCTTTAATATGCGCATCAATACAATCCACAAAATGATAAGTGATTAGCTAAGTTGTCAATCGATCCGTTCTCCTGTGATTGATTGGTGAAAATTCGGCTCGGGGGTTCACTAAATGGCAGCAGAAGAGGACCAAAGATGAAAGTTCTGTGTGGAAGATCATGTGACCAGGCAGTCACTAGATACAATTGGTGCACTGCTAGAGAGAGGGCAGGGCTCAAAAAGGGGTGTGCCAGAGCCTGTATCAGAAGAGGAAGGGGATGGGACTTTGTAAATGGTTGCTAAGGGGAAAAAAAGGATTGTTACATTATAATACATTCAAAATGTTATTCAGAGTTGTTTTAAAAAACAAATGCTACTAGTATTTTCCAATAGTACAGAACTGATTTATTAAAAAAAAAAAAACGTAGCATATTGCTTGGTCTGCAGCTTTAACGCGCATTCTCGAACAGATGAAGTTAATTATGGTTTTTAGGTTAAAAGTAGCAATTTTCCGTTGTTTTGGTTCCAGAGTCCTCTGCTCTGCAGGAGCACTTCCACGGTTCACTTATTGTTGTTGTACTCATGCTGCTGGCAGCGGTCCTTGGGAACAGACATGAAGCTCTGTGCTGAAGGGCAAAATTTGCACATGCCCATGCTCGACGGTTAAGAAATGCACTGTAATCTTAAGCCAAAAAGACACAATTATATTGTTATTTTAAATCAATTAATTATTAAAAGTTAATTCACGGGCATCAGTAGGGTGCCAGGCGGCTTCTCCAAAAATACTGGACACAATGGTGAAAGGTGCGACGCGCTCGAGACACACACGCACATACACACGCTCCTTGGCCCCACCGCCAGGCTCCTGACACTTCCTCCTGATTGGCTGCTGTTAGGTAATGCAGCCAATCAGGGTGGAGGAAGCTGCCCAGCCCCCTTGCAGCAGCCCTGCTCTCTCCCTGCGCGGGGAAATCCCGCGGCCCCCCAAGCCGGTCAGGTCACTATGTCCAGAGAGGTAATAACGGTATACACATACATGCCCAGTATTACTGCTAGTGTTTTACTGGACAGAGTGTCCAAATACAGGACAGTCCTGTTCAAAGGGCAGGGGGTGGCAAAGGGCAAGGAGGGGGGGTGGCAAAGGGCAGGGAGGGGGTGGGGGGGCAAAGGGCAGGGAGGGGGTGGGGGGGCAAAGGGCAGGGAGGGGGTGGGGGGGCAAAGGGCAGGGAGGGGGTTGGGGGGGGCAAGGGGCAGGGAGGGGGGAGCAAAGGGCAGGGAGGGGGTCAAAGGGCAGGGAGGGGGTGGGGGGGCAAAGGGCAGGAAGGGGGTGGGGGGAGGGAAAGGGCGAGGTGGGGGTGGGAAAGGGCGGGGTGGGGGGGGGGAAGGGCGGGGTGGGTGGGGGGGCAAAGGGCTGGGTGGGGGGGGAAAGGGCAGGGTGGGGGGGAAAGGGCGGGGGGGGCAAAGGTTGGGGTGGGGGGCAAAGGATGGGGTGGGGGGGCAAAGGGCAGGGAGGGGGGGAGGTGCTGTGCCCCGCCATTGAACATGCCCTTCACGGGAGAGGCGGAGAGAGCCGGAGGAGGGCTCTCAGGGATGGGGAGTGGCCTATGTGAAGTGAGAGCCGCAGAGAGCGTGCTCTGTGTGTGGGGGGGGGGGAATTTGTAGTGGGAGCGGTGTGTGGGAGGGAGAGCGCCGGGGAAGGGAGCAGCCTGTGGGAGGTGAGAGCCAGGGGAAGGGTGAGAGCCGGGGGGAAGGGAGCGGCCTGTGGGAGGTGAGATCCGGGGGGAGGTGAGAGCAGGGGAAGGGTGAGAGCCGGGGAAGGGAGCGGCCTGTGGGAGGTGAGATCCGGGGGGAGGTGAGAGCAGGGGAAGGGTGAGAGCCGGGGGGGAGGTGAGAGCGGGGGGAGGTGAGAGCCGGGGAAGGGAGCGGCCTGTGGGAGGTGAGATCCAGGGGGAGATGAGAGCCGGGGGAAGGGTGAGAGCCGGGGGGAAGTGAGCCGGGGAAGGGTGAGAGCCGGGGGGAGGGTGAGAGCCGGGGGAAGTGAGAGCCGGGGGAAGTGAGAGCCGGGGGGAGGGGGAGAGCCGGGGGGAGGGTGAGAGCCGGGGGGAGGGTGAGAGCCGGGGGGAGGGTGAGAGCCGGGGGAAGGGTGAGAGCCGGTGGAAGGGTGAGAGCCGGGGAAGGGTGAGAGCCGGGGGAAGGGTGAGAGCTGGGGGAAGGGAGCGGCCTGTGGGAGGTGAGATCCGGGGGGAGGTGAGATCCGGGGGGAGGTGAGATCCGGAGGGAGGTGAGAGCCGGGGGGAGGTGAGAGCCAGGGGAAGGGAGCGGCCTGTGGGAGGTGAGAGCCGGGGAAGGGTGGGAGGTGAGAGCCGGGGGGAGGTGAGAGCCGGGGAAGGGAGTGGCCTGTGGGAGGTGAGAGCTGGGGGAAGGGTGAGAGCCGTGGGAAGGGTGAGAGCCGGGGGGAGGTGAGAGCCGGGGGGAGGTGAGAGCTTGGAAGGGTGAGAGCTGGGGGAAGGGTGAGAGCCGGGGGAAGGGAGCGGCCTGTGGGAGGAGAGAGCGTGCTCTGGGGGGCCAATGAGAGCCTTGGGGGGGGCGGGACACAGGGGGGGGGGCAGACACACCGGCCAATGAGAGCCGTGGGAGGGCGGTGGGTTTTGTATGCATTTGGGGGGGGGGGGGAGGTTGTATATATTTGGGGGTGGGAAGTTTTTTTGGTATATATCTTGTGGGGGGAATTGTGTGTAGGGGGTGGCGGAATGAGTTAGCGTGGGGTAATAGACGGAGGGAGAGGACAGAGGGGGTGAGTGAGGAAAAGAGGGAGTAAGAGTGAGAAGCAGGGGAGAGAAATACATGCGAGGCGGGAGCGTGAGATGGGGTGAGACGGAAGGGAGAGAAATACATGGGATGGGGGGGGAAAGAGGGGGTTCGTAAGGGTGTGAAATGGGGGGGGGGGTGGCGGGCAATACTGCCGACACGGGGGAGGGGGGGTCCTGCTCAAAATGTTTGTCCCAGGCCCCATGATTTCTGTTGGCGGCCCTGGCTGCAGTGACAGCCATTTAGTGAACCCCGGAGCCGAATCTTCACCGATCGATCACAGGAGAACGGATCTATTACCAATTACTTATCATTGTGTGGATTGTATTGATGCACATATTAAAGGGGGTTAACCATGGCATTAGTATGCTGCGTGGCACAGAGGACAGGGAAATATCCGCATGTGGACCCAGAGGCGATGCGGCAATCATTGCATTCTGAGTCAGCAGCAGTGGCATCTGAAGCGTGGAATTTATTCAAATTGACTCACGGCACTGTGAACTCTTAGCCCTGCCGAGCGGCACTTTAATGCAAGCAGAGACGGAGCGCCATCTATCCGGAGAAACAAAGGGAGCCTTTGCAGGGCTGCTTTTAATGGGGAGCATCGGGGGTAATTGCCACGGATGTTGAAAATACAAGAGGCCTTACTATAGATCAATGCAGTGATGCTTCATAATATCTCCTCATTCCAACACTTTGAAGCCCCTTTACTACTGGAGACATAACTTACTGGTTGTCAATTTTTTATTATTTAAGGAACCCTATAAATTATATTGTGAAATTATAGCGAACCTCAACCCTCTCTAATAACGCGTCTGAGATCAGATAGCATTGTAAGGAACCCCAACGCTCTCTAATAGCGCGTCTAAGATCAGATGCACTATAAGGAACCCCAACGCTCTCTAATAGCGCGTCTGAGATCAGATGCAGTGTAAGGAGCCCCAACCGTCTCTAATAGCGCGTCTGAGATCAGATGCATTGTAAGGAACCCCAACCCTCTCTAATAGCGCGTCTGAGATCAGATGCATTGTAAGGAACCCCAACGCTCTCTAATAGCGCGTCTGAGATCAGATAGCATTGTACGGAACCCCAACGCTCTCTAATAGCGCGTCTGAGATCATATGCATTGTAAGGAACCCCAACCCTCTCTAATAGCGCGTCTGAGATCAGATGCATTGTAAGGAACCCCAACCCTCTCTAATAGCGCGTCTGAGATCAGATGCATTGTAAGGAACCCCAACGCTCTCTAATAGCGTGTCTGAGATCAGATGCATTGTAAGGAACCCCAACCCTCTCTAATAGCACGTCTGAGATCAGATGCCTGGGGTAACCCCTGTTGAAAAAAATCTTATCTAATCCTTATCCTGCAAGAGACCAAGGCCCAGATCCACAGAGATCCGCTAACTCAGGGCTCCCGCTAACCTCAGGGCTCCCGCTAACTCAGGGCTCCCGCTAACTCAGTTCTCCCGCTAACTCAGGGCTCCCGCTAACTCAGAGATCCCGCTAACTCAGTGATCCCGCTAACTCAGGGCTCCCGCTAACTTAGTGATCCCGCTAACTCAGTGATCCCGCTAACTCAGTGATCCCGCTAACTCAGGGCTCCCGCTAACTCAGGGCTCCCGCTAACTCAGGGCTCCCGCTAACTCAGAGATCCCGCTAACTCAGGGCTCCCGCTAACTCAGAGATCCCGCTAACTCAGGGCTCCCGCTAACTCAGGACTCATTAACGTCTTGTTATGAAACTCAGTAATGGACGTTATGTTCCCTGAGGATAATGTGAATCCACAAAGCTAATTTTATGCAAAAGCTACGCCCGTTAGTGATCTCATTAGCATAGGCTTAACGCCGCGTGATGTCAGCCCCGCCTTGCGTTCGCTTCAGATAACATGGCGTTAAGCCTGTCTCCCCCAAAGGCGGCGATCCTCCCATCCAGACCCTGGTTAGGTGTTTAGTTAAAGTTAGAAAAGAAAAGACAGGACAGAGCTCCGTAAATAAAATGATGGTAGTTAAATCAGACCTAGCTGTGGTCTTACACTTATGCAGACCCCGTAACAGACCTAGCTGTGGTCTTACACTTATGCAGACCCCGTAACAGACCTAGCTGTGGTCTTACACTTATGCAGACCCCGTAACAGACCTATATCAGGGCCTGGGTGTGAATAACGCCAAGTTTAGCTCTGATCCAACTAACGTAACGTTAAATCCCTGCGGTAACTATACTGGAGCGCTGGGGATAATGCGCTGTTACAGGGAACACCTCTTTTGCATATCAATAGCCCTAACATCCATTAGAGTTACCGCAATGCCCTCTCAGCACTTAGCATTGTGTTATTGCGCTTTGAAGATCCCTGTGAGCACTTAAGGAAACATTAACTTAAGTTAGCGCCTTGTTAAGTAAATGAAGGTGCTCTTTGGATCTGGGCCAAAGTGTCTATCCTTTCCACAGCCGGAGACATGAGTACAAACGGTGTCTCAAAGAGGCAATCCATGCGTTTCTTACATTTATTTTTTAATACAGGATTCAAGCAGGGGGTCTAAGGAACTGGACCCCATTACTGTCAGCTCCGGGGACCCCCTGCTTCTGGAGATACCTGCCTCCGTAGAGGGTGCTGGTAATCACTCCAGGGTTCACTATATGGCGGATTTTCAAAGCTCCTGGGCCCTGTGGGCCAATAGGAAGCCGTGACCTCATCCAGTGTAGCTTCCCATTGGCCCACGTGATGAGGGAGCTGAGAAGGACACCGGCGCCCCCTCGGAGAGAAGTATCTCCGGAAGCAGGGGGTCCCCGGAGCTGAAATGAACGGGGTTCAGCTCCAGAGACCCTCCTGCTTCAAATCTGCATTAAAAAAAAAATGAAAGGGGAGGGGGAAAAAAATACCTGGATTGCTCCTTTAACCCTGACCCTGCTGGAGGTCTGGCTCATATTTACTATGCAGGCTTCTACCATAAGACCCTGTCCATCATTAGAAGATACCTTACAGCCCATTGACTTGATAGAACTGTAAGGTATCTTATGGCAGAACACTGTTTAGTAAATATGGCCCAATGTGTCTAGCCCACTCGCTGCCTTGAAGAGCTTTTTTTGCCTCTTGTTTTTATTTCTACCCTAATTTATATATTTATAGGACAACTGCAAGCTTTAAGGACCACTCCGTTCCCTCCTGTGCCTCCTTTAGGTGATCTTCTGTTTTCCTATTTTATCAGTTAGCCCAGGGATGTGCAAACTAAGGCCCGCCACCTGGCCGGGAGGAGGAGAGCCGGGCGGCCCTGGTGTGGGCCGGGAGGAGGAGAGCCGGGCTGCCCTGGTGTGGGCCGGGAGGAGGAGAGCCGGGCTGCCCTGGTGTGGGCCGGGAGGAGGAGAGCCGGGCGGCCCTGGTGTGGCCCGGGAGGAGGAGAGCCGGGCTGCCCTGGTGTGGCCCGGGAGGAGGAGAGCCGGGCTGCCCTGGTGTGGCCCGGGAGGAGGAGAGCCGGGCGGCCCTGGTGTGGCCCGGGAGGAGGAGAGCCGGGCTGCCCTGGTGTGGGCCGGGAGGAGGAGAGCCGGGCTGCCCTGGTGTGGGCCGGGAGGACGAGAGCCGGGCGGCCCTGGTGTGGCCCGGGAGGAGGAGAGCCGGGCTGCCCTGGTGTGGGCCGGGAGGAGGAGAGCCGGGCGGCCCTGGTGTGGCCCGGGAGGAGGAGAGCCGGGCTGCCCTGCTGTGGCCCGGGAGGAGGAGAGCCGGGCTGCCCTGGTGTGGCCCGGGAGGAGGAGAGCCGGGCTGCCCTGGTGTGGCCCGGGAGGAGGAGAGCCGGGCTGCCCTGGTGTGGCCGGGAGGAGGAGAGCCGAGCTGCCCTGGTGTGGGCCGGGAGGAGGAGAGCCGGGCGGCCCTGGTGTGGGCCGGGAGGAGGAGAGCCGGGCTGCCCTGGTGTGGCCTGGGAGGAGGAGAGCCGGGCTGCCCTGGTGTGGGCCGAGAGGAGGAGAGCCGGGCTGCCCTGGTGTGGCCCGGGAGGAGGAGAGCCGGGCGGCCCTGGTGTTGCCCGGGAGGAGGAGAGCCGGGCTGCCCTGGTGTGGCCCGGGAGGAGGAGAGCCGGGCTGCCCTGGTGTGAGCCGGGAGGACGAGAGCCGGGCGGCCCTGGTGTGGCCCGGGAGGAGGAGAGCCGGGCTGCCCTGGTGTGGCCCGGGAAGAGGAGAGCCGGGCGGCCCTGGTGTGGGCCGGGAGGAGGAGAGCCGGGCTGCCCTGGTGTGGGCCGGGAGGAGGAGAGCCGGGCGGCCCTGGTGTGGCCCGGGAGGAGGAGAGCCGGGCTGCCCTGGTGTGGCCCGGGAGGAGGAGAGCCGGGCTGCCCTGGTGTGGCCCGGGAGGAGGAGAGCCGGGCTGCCCTGGTGTGGCCCGGGAGGAGGAGAGCCGGGCTGCTCTGGTGTGGCCCGGGAGGAGGAGAGCCGGGCTGCCCTGGTGTGGCCCGGGAGGAGGAGAGCCGGGCTGCCCTGGTGTGGGCCGGGCGGCCCTGGTGTGGCCCGGGAGGAGGAGAGCCGGGCTGCCCTGGTGTGGCCCGGGAGGAGGAGAGCCGGGCGGCCCTGGTGTGGCCCGGGAGGAGGAGAGCCGGGCTGCCCTGGTGTGGGCCGGGAGGAGGAGAGCCGGGCGGCCCTGGTGTGGGCCGGGAGGAGGAGAGCCGGGCGGCCCTGGTGTGGCCCGGGAGGAGGAGAGCCGGGCTGCCCTGGTGTGGCCCGGGAGGAGGAGAGCCGGGCTGCCCTGGTGTGGCCCGGGAGGAGGAGAGCCGGGCGGCCCTGGTGTGGCCCGGGAGGAGGAGAGCCGGGCTGCCCTGGTGTGGGCCGGGAGGAGGAGAGCCGGGCTGCCCTGGTGTGGGCCGGGAGGACGAGAGCCGGGCGGCCCTGGTGTGGCCCGGGAGGAGGAGAGCCGGGCTGCCCTGGTGTGGGCCGGGAGGAGGAGAGCCGGGCGGCCCTGGTGTGGCCCGGGAGGAGGAGAGCCGGGCTGCCCTGGTGTGGCCCGGGAGGAGGAGAGCCGGGCTGCCCTGGTGTGGCCCGGGAGGAGGAGAGCCGGGCTGCCCTGGTGTGGCCCGGGAGGAGGAGAGCCGGGCTGCCCTGGTGTGGCCGGGAGGAGGAGAGCCGAGCTGCCCTGGTGTGGGCCGGGAGGAGGAGAGCCGGGCGGCCCTGGTGTGGGCCGGGAGGAGGAGAGCCGGGCTGCCCTGGTGTGGCCTGGGAGGAGGAGAGCCGGGCTGCCCTGGTGTGGGCCGAGAGGAGGAGAGCCGGGCTGCCCTGGTGTGGCCCGGGAGGAGGAGAGCCGGGCGGCCCTGGTGTTGCCCGGGAGGAGGAGAGCCGGGCTGCCCTGGTGTGGCCCGGGAGGAGGAGAGCCGGGCTGCCCTGGTGTGAGCCGGGAGGACGAGAGCCGGGCGGCCCTGGTGTGGCCCGGGAGGAGGAGAGCCGGGCTGCCCTGGTGTGGCCCGGGAAGAGGAGAGCCGGGCGGCCCTGGTGTGGGCCGGGAGGAGGAGAGCCGGGCTGCCCTGGTGTGGGCCGGGAGGAGGAGAGCCGGGCGGCCCTGGTGTGGCCCGGGAGGAGGAGAGCCGGGCTGCCCTGGTGTGGCCCGGGAGGAGGAGAGCCGGGCTGCCCTGGTGTGGCCCGGGAGGAGGAGAGCCGGGCTGCCCTGGTGTGGCCCGGGAGGAGGAGAGCCGGGCTGCTCTGGTGTGGCCCGGGAGGAGGAGAGCCGGGCTGCCCTGGTGTGGCCCGGGAGGAGGAGAGCCGGGCTGCCCTGGTGTGGGCCGGGCGGCCCTGGTGTGGCCCGGGAGGAGGAGAGCCGGGCTGCCCTGGTGTGGCCCGGGAGGAGGAGAGCCGGGCTGCCCTGGTGTGGCCCGGGAGGAGGAGAGCCGGGCTGCCCTGGTGTGGGCCGGGAGGAGGAGAGCCGGGCGGCCCTGGTGTTGCCCGGGAGGAGGAGAGCCGGGCTGCCCTGGTGTGGCCCGGGAGGAGGAGAGCCGGGCGGCCCTGGTGTGGCCCGGGAGGAGGAGAGCCGGGCGGCCCTGGTGTGGCCCGGGAGGAGGAGAGCCGGGCTGCCCTGGTGTGGCCCGGGAGGAGGAGAGCCGGGCTGCTCTGGTGTGGCCCGGGAGGAGGAGAGCCGGGCTGCCCTGGTGTGGCCCGGGAGGAGGAGAGCCGGGCGGCCCTGGTGTGGCCCGGGAGGAGAGCCGGGCTGCCCTGGTGTGGCCCGGGAGGAGGAGAGCCGGGCTGCCCTGGTGTGGGCCGAGAGGAGGAGAGCCGGGCGGCCCTGGTGTGGCCCGGGAGGAGGAGAGCCGGGCTGCCCTGGTGTGGCCCGGGAGGAGGAGAGCCGGGCTGCCCTGGTGTGGCCCGGGAGGAGGAGAGCCGGGCTGCCCTGGTGTGGGCCGGGAGGACGAGAGCCGGGCGGCCCTGGTGTGGCCCGGGAGGAGGAGAGCCGGGCTGCCCTGGTGTGGGCCGAGAGGAGGAGAGCCGGGCTGCCCTGGTGTGGCCCGGGAGGAGGAGAGCCGGGCTGCCCTGGTGTGGCCCGGGAGGAGGAGAGCCGGGCTGCCCTGGTGTGGCCCGGGAGGAGGAGAGCCGGGCGGCCCTGGTGTTGCCCGGGAGGAGGAGAGCCGGGCTGCCCTGGTGTGGGCCGGGAGGAGGAGAGCCGGGCTGCCCTGGTGTGGCCCGGGAGGAGGAGAGCCGGGCGGCCCTGGTGTGGCCCGGGAGGAGGAGAGCCGGGCTGCCCTGGTGTGGCCCGGGAGGAGGAGAGCCGGGCTGCCCTGGTGTGGCCCGGGAGGAGGAGAGCCGGGCTGCCCTGGTGTGGCCCGGGAGGAGGAGAGCCGGGCTGCCCTGGTGTGGGCCGGGCGGCCCTGGTGTGGCCCGGGAGGAGGAGAGCCGGGCTGCCCTGCTGTGGGCCGGGAGGAGGAGAGCCGGGCTGCCCTGGTGTGGCCCGGGAGGAGGAGAGCCGGGCTGCCCTGGTGTGGCCCGGGAGGAGGAGAGCCGGGCTGCCCTGGTGTGGGCCGGGAGGAGGAGAGCCGGGCGGCCCTGGTGTTGCCCGGGAGGAGGAGAGCCGGGCTGCCCTGGTGTGGCCCGGGAGGAGGAGAGCCGGGCTGCCCTGGTGTGGCCCGGGAGGAGGAGAGCCGGGCTGCCCTGGTGTGGCCCGGGAGGAGGAGAGCCGGGCTGCCCTGGTGTGGCCCGGGAGGAGGAGAGCCGGGCTGCCCTGGTGTGGGCCGGGAGGAGGAGAGCCGGGCGGCCCTGGTGTGGCCCGGGAGGAGGAGAGCCGGGCGGCCCTGGTGTGGGCCGGGAGGAGGAGAGCCGGGCGGCCCTGGTGTGGCCCGGGAGGAGGAGAGCCGGGCTGCCCTGGTGTGGCCCGGGAGGAGGAGAGCCGGGCTGCCCTGGTGTGGCCCGGGAGGAGGAGAGCCGGGCTGCCCTGGTGTGGCCCGGGAGGAGGAGAGCCGGGCTGCCCTGGTGTGGCCCGGGAGGAGGAGAGCCGGGCTGCCCTGCTGCATCAACACTACAGCTTCCGGACAGCAGATGGTGCTGCAGAGCCCTCCATAGCCGCTCCTCCCTAGATCTCCTGTCTCCTGTGTGTGTGTGTGCGTGCGTGCGCGCGCGTGTATTTAGGATGCATATGTGTGTTCCATTCATTATGTGCATGTACAGTATATGTTGTATATTTAGAGTTTGTAAATGTTGAATATAAATGTGTATTTGCATATGGTATGTATTACACAAATGTTGCGTGTTTGGTATGTGTGTAAATGGTGTGTCTCTGTGTGTGTACACGGAGAATGCATGAGGTGATTGTGTGTGTGCATGGGGGGAGTGGGGTGCGTGCAATGTAGATTCCATGTTTATACTGTAGTTAGTATGTGGCATGTGACAGATTACTTTTGTATTAATCTGGCCCTCAGCTAATAACGTTTGGACACCCCTGTGTTAACCACTGTATGCATAATTTCATTCGTTATTTTTCTGCTGCTCCCCCATTTAGGGGGTATTATTACTATAATATCCCCTAAATGTAAAAATAAACAATATCATCTTGACATTTGCATAACCAAATAATTGTTGGTCACCGGTGTGACAGTAGGGGTAAATATGGCTGCTGTTAATAAAGGTTAAGCCTGCCATTACCCCTTCCTGTCAATAATACAGTGTATTATGCTATGTGGTTTATATATGTTATGTATACCTGTATTATGTCTCTGCCTGGTTCCAGCACCTCAGGGACCAGGGGTTAACTGTATTACTGGAGAATTGTTGCAAATCGATCTGTCACAAAGCAAAAGGAAAAAGCAGGCACTAATTCTCAGGAAAGCAAAAAGAGAGTTGAATGAAATCCAGGAGAGCGTGTGCCCATAAGAAAGAATGATTTAATGGAAACCACAAAAAAAATATACAGCTACATTACGGGGTACACAGACCCCCACCAACGCGTTTAGAGCGTGAGCTCTTTCTCAAGGCTATCCCTTAATTATTATCCAGGGGGTTTCATTTCAGGAAACATAATATGCATCAATTGAACTTTGCCATTTTTGTATAACATTTTGAGGCTTTTTTTCAGAGCACCACACATTTTTTCTATTTTGCAAATCGATCTGTGACCTTTCCCTGTGCTCAGTGTATGTTGCAGTTCTATCCACCAATCAGGGCCTGGGCACCTAGGCAGCACCCGGCCCTGTGTGTTTCCAAGTTATGTGGTTAGTTGTATAAAAAGGTGGGTAGGGAGACTCCTAGTTACAGTAGCTCTAACTCTGATTCAAGATTCAGCACAAGCTCCAGTTCTGGGGGTGATTGCCAGGTGCATACACCGAGCTCCCGTGCTGGTCTCAGGCCTGACAAAGGCACTGAGTGGGGAGCAGAACAGGGGAAACCTATGCAAGAAGGTCCCTGCAACTAGGCCTGAAGGGAAGCCCCAGTCTCCCCAGTTAAGTGTGTGTGTTGTCTGTGTATTTGTACTGTTGTGGATATATTTTTCCAATAAATTAATTGTATAAACTCTCGTGTTCCTGTCTGGCGATATTAATCCCTGGTATAAGTCCTGGTCTCCTGTGACAACTGGCCATATAATTGTCAGGTGAAAAAGTGCAGGCTGTGAGTTTGACTCCGACTTGTAGGCTACATGTCGGAATACATAGGTGTAACCCCTAGTAAGATGTATGTAGCTGACAGACATACACTGCCCCCTGTCTGCAATAGGAAACAACAACTCCCAGCATGCTGTGCTGCATCATGGAGTCACTTCCGGTTCAGGCGGATGTGACTTGTGATGGGCAGGGCCTCAGCCAATGAGATTGGAATCTGGAGAGGCAGGACTCTCAAAGGAGATCTCGAAGAGTCCCTGGCAAAGCACGCAGGGGCAGATCTGCGCAAGCCTGAGAGATCTCAGGACTGAGTGTTGGTAACCTGGAGACAAGTCTATGCACTGCCCAGGTTAGCGGACGCTGGGTGGAGGGAGGGCAGTTAACCATCACTAGTAGGCCCAGCAGAGCATTTAAGTGAGAGCTGCAGGAAGAACGCTCAATGGCAGAGGGGATCCTCAAAGGAAGCCAAATAAAGGGGTACTTAAGCATTTTGCGAAGTACAGGCCTGCTGCACAAATACATAGTTTAGAGCTCCAATGGTGTTTCTGCACCATTACACCAGCCTTGATACCCAGGACTGTGTGACCTAAGCAACAAACACTGATATACACCCGCGCAGTGTTTAGTGAGGAGTGTTATGATACTGTATTAGATGAATACATGTAATGATCCTTCTGTTATGGATCATAAGGTACCAGGGTATCCATTACTACGTACTTTATAAATACTGTTATACTATACACATTACTGTAGCCTGCTTCCTTTTTGTCTGACCTAAAGTCACGTGTCGAACATCACATAGAGAAGGAGGACTCAGGCCCTCACCTCAGCAGTAAGTGTTGGTCTGAGGCAAATAAGAGGGGTTACAGAGGCATACACATTCTTAATGGCATGTCTGTTAGATTTTCACTAATATTCATATTAATTATATTGTAATTAGGGTTGATTGGAATATAGGAACAGATGCCACACAATAATTATTCTGAGATGCAAAGGAACGTTCTGTAGATCTTTTTACATAGGTCAGAACCTATAGAGAGACAGGGAGGCCATACAGCTGTGATGGGATGTCTGGAGAAGGGCCAACGAGTGATAGGTAGGTCCTATTGACGACTACATGGTAAAGCTGATGCAATCAAATGTGATAATAACATGGGTAGTTCCTTATACGTACAAAATGAAGTGTGACATCAGTGTTAAGCTGGAGGACACATGATGGTACCATATTCGATCATAGTGTTGGGAGAAGGAAGAACGGAGTAAGGCCTATTTGATGTATACAAGTTGGTTTTAGTCGGGAAAGGTAGCCACGATAAGAACACAATAGCAGGACAGAACGGATTTCACCAGAAAAAGAACGATTATGCAATCTCTTTGAAAATAATATGACTTATTTGATGTCCTCGCCATTTATCTACAATTTTTGAATGTAAGTAAATATCTTTAGAATCGAACGTTTCTTTTGTGTGCTAAAACCAGAATACAGAGTTTTTTTTTACTGTGAAAATAAGAGATAGCACACTTTACAATGTCAATTTGACAGCAGCATAACTGAAGCTAGTGATCTATAAGGATGATAAGCCCCAAACGAGACACTCCATTTGCTGCATTGATAGCAAAGTGGGATTCAGAACATTTGCAAGCTCCTTCCCACTCCCCCTTTAAATCTCCTGCAATCACAGTAATCAGTGCATCTCTGATGGCTGTTTCAGGGGCAGGTTGCAGCTGAAACATAAACCCAATCATTGCCTGCAAAGTACTTGCCTTGGACACAAGTGTTAATAAATGTGCAGGTATCCGGCATTCCGGCCGCTTACTGTCTGCATGCTGGGCGCCTTTCAGAGATATTTTGCTCTGCTTGCATGTTTATTTTGATGCTGTTTCTCCGTGGCTGGCACAATATGCGGCCTTTCATTCCAGACGCGTTTTGTTTAACGATAGGAATGTGAATGTGTCTGACTAGAGTAAAACGTGGAACCCAGAATTGTGTAGAAATTAACAAGTAAGGCCTCGTCCCCACTGCTTGCGGCTGCGCGCGCTACGCTATGGGGCCGGTCCCTGTTACTACCTGCGCGCTCCTGCAGAAAGCGCGACGTGCAAACCGCCTTTCCCAAAAGACAAGAATTTTGTCTTTTGGCGCGGCGGCCGAGGGATGGCCACGGCCATCAGCCAATGGGGGCGAACCAGCCGCATGATGTCATGGCTGCGCCCCCACCACGACCATCCCCCCACCCACGTCGCGATCTGCTCTTCTCTTGACGCGCGACCCAGACCACAGATCGCGGCTGAAACTGGTGCGGGCGCCGCCAGGCGCTTCATCGCGGGCGTGCACGCAGTGACTGGGGCCGTAGCATGAGATGTCCCAGTGTTGTGGTTTGACAGACCTTTCAATTTTATGGTGCTCTTTCCTAACCTTGGTCCTGGAGTGAACTAGACTTTTTTACAAGTATATGATAGCACAATCGTTCTTCATAGACTTGATGTGTACGCTAGGAAACCTTATAAGTCTATTCTGTGAGGATTCGCCGGGTGCACCAACAGAGAAGTTTCTCTGACTTTGCTGGGTGCACCAAGATGGCCGCTGAATCAGGAAGCTGCTCTCCTCCTGGAACTGGTAATTGGCTGCATCTGCCCCACGGCCTTAAATGGCAGCCAGTTAATCACAGCCTTTGCCCGAGCAAGGTATCCTTACCCTTGTGCTCCCGGACCCTATCTGTTCCTGCCCTATTCCTGTCTTGCAGCTCTATTTCTCTTGCCTTGACCTTTGGAACCGTGACCCCGACTTTGCTGCCCCACTCTGCCCAGGATCCTGGATCCGGATCTGACCATTCTTGCCTGTCCAGGCACCAGATCAAGGGTCAGTTACTATACACCCTACCTCTGCCCTGCAGGTCTGTTTCCTGGACCACAGTTAGCTACGTACGTAAATGTAACATATTCAGAAAAAAGATTGACACAATCTATGCTCAACCCAGGTAAATTCAAGGAATCAATAAGAGAAAACAAAAACCTAAAAGGTCAGAAAATCCTGTAGCGGCTGTGCTTTGAAGAACGTGTTCCCTGTTCTTCACACCCGATGTAGGAGGCTTATTCCACAAAAACATAAACAAGCAAGTTTAGTATATTATTAATTATTAAAACAATGAAAGACCAACACTAAAGAAAATCTATACAAAATATTGTACCGATGGTATTTAACCCCAAGCGGCTGAGCACAATCTTTCCGGGCCCCTCCAATCTTTGTTGGAGAAAATGTGGTCAGATTGGTGACCTAAAACATATATGGTGGTCTTGTCCCAAAGTACAGAGATTCTTGACCATGATCCAAAACACTGAATATAACAATCCCACCAGACCTAGTGAATATCATCCTGGCTAAGGATATGGAAAACGGAGTTCACATATTCTCACGGCAGCTCGCTGCGCTATTGCAGCAAGATGGAAAAATCATCTAACTCCCATCGTTGAGAATGGTGGAGAGCAGAGTGGAAGAGGTAATGGAGATGGAAAGGTTAACCGCTTTCCTAAGACACAAGAGCCGAACTTTCCATAAAACATAAGACCCATGGCTTTTCAGATCAGCCTTGACTAATGCCGAGTTTAGATAGATTTGTTGTTCCATGATGGGACATAAGAATAATGTTAGGTAACCACAGAGCTGATATTACTGTCTTGATTGATACATGCATTGTTTTACTGTAATTGCCAACCTGCTAACTACTGTTATCTGTCAACCTTTGGTGTTCCCCTTCCCCACCGTTAATCCTTTTCCCCGTCCCTTTTTACTTTTTGTGTACCCCTTTACCCCATTACCCCAAAACGAATAAAAATGTAAGTGATAAAAAAACAAAACAAAGAAAGCCCACAATTGTCACTCACGTATAATAGAAGGCATGAGCAGCTCCGATTCATCAGTCATGCAGTAAGACGTATAGTGAAGTGTATCAGTACGGCTTATGATGGGTATGGAGAATTCAGAGCAGCGTCCATCTGGAGTCCTGTCCCGGTCAAATGAGGGAGGCTCTCCTTTCATCCGCACTCCTTGCTCTCCATACATGGCCCATTTTTCAGTTTCCTTCTGCCTTTGCGTTCCAGTGACACCACTGTGTGATGATGAAAACACTCCACCAGCTCCTCCCTACGCGTTTCGCACTGTCTTGCTTCGTCGGGGCATAGGATTATCTTCACTAGACGTCTTGCTGCTTGATTGATGAATCTGAGCTGCTTATTCCTTATATTATATGTGAGTGAGAATGTGGGGCTTTCTGTTTTAACGAATGAATAACAATTTCTTTTGAAAGTCTATTCAGACATCGTCTCAAACGTGCTTGCAAAAATCACATTGTTACCAAAACGAAGATGCCAATGGTGGATTCTTGCAGGCACATGTCTTTAATGAAGCAAATTAGAAAATTACACCAGTGCTCCTGTTGAAAGGGAAATCCTGCAGTGTCCCAAATAACCATAGACTACACATAGAATCAGAAGGGTGTTTTATCAGTAATAATATCCCAAATTTTGGCTGCCAAGCAGCCATCGTCAAGGCGAAACGTTGGATTTTATGGCTGATTAAACACCTGTTTTTGCACACAAGTCTGTTGTGCCCTGCTGATTCTATGTGTACCAAAATGAAGATGAGCAGACTTGCGTACGGTTTGCACTGGATGTGTGGTCCAGCTGTTCTTCCATCCATTGACTTTCACAAGCCTTCCGCATAATAAGGGAAATGGGCTTTCTCTCCTGTAGAATGTCCGCGGAGCCAACTTGTCAAACAGCCCAGAAATAGGTGGATAATACCAGGCTATACTGTACCAGTGAGCAGGAAGCAGCGTGATGGTGCACCTAATACAGGATGACCTACTTATGATATAGCAATAAACAGAACCATTGAAATGTACGTTTACTGGATTGGCAAAGGTTTGCTAGTCACTTAGATTTCTGTGTGGGCGTGTGGATGGATTCCTTCCTGCCTGGAGCCGTCGGCAGCTTTCCAAGTTGGACTGGTTCCCAGCTAAAACTGCCTCCTGAGCGCTGGCTAAAGAGAGGCTCTGAGATTCACTGCGGCGGCTTTTGCCAGGAAGATGTTTTTTCAACGTTTAGGTCTATTAATAGCGGCTCATCCATCGTTTAAAAAACACATTTATTTGGGTTGGAACAGCTTCTGATTGAGCACAACAGACCCAGACTCTGTGCCCCATTCAGCTTCCGAACATATGTTTTAAAGCACTAGATTATCAGGCACAAATACCTGTATTTTCTGTAACATGCAGTTTCTTTCGTCCTGGGGATTTTACGGTGTTGAACTGGTTTCAACTATTTAATAAAATAAACAAATAGACCCATATTATCTAAGCAGTGCTATGCCATAAGACACCTTACAGCAATGGAAGATCCATTAACGTGAATGGATCCGGTGCCAGAATGTGTGTTGTGACATAGCACCATGGCTATAATGTATGTATGTCTTTATTTATATAGCGCCATTAATGTACATAGCGCTTCACAGTAGTAAATCACATGGTAATCCTATAAATAACAAATAATATAAATAACAGGTCATGAGAATAAGTGCTTCAGACATAGAAGTAACATTAAGGAAGAGGAGTCCCTGCTCCGAGGAGCTTACAATCTAATTGGTAGGTAGGGAGAACGTACAGAGACAGTAGGAGGGAATTCTGGTAAGTGCTTCTGCAGGGGGCCAAGCTTTATGTATCATGTGTCCAGTATTATCCACAGTGGTATTCATATGCTTGTTTAAGCAAGTGTGTCTTAAGGTGGGTCTTAAAGGTGGATAGGGAGGGTGCTAGTCGGGTATTGAGGGGAAGGGCATTCCAGAGGTGTGGGGCAGTCAGTGAGAAAGGTTTAAGGCGGGAGAGGGCTTTAGATACAAAGGGGGTAGAAAGAAGACATCCTTGAGAAGAACGCAAGAGTCGGGATGGTGCATAGCGAGAAATTAGGGCTGAGATGTAAGGAGGGGCAGAAGAGTGTAAAGCTTTAAAAGTGAGGAGGAGAATTGAGTGTGAGATGCGGATTTTGATCAGAAGCCAGGAGAGGAATTTCAGGAGGGGAGACGCGGAGACAAATTTTGGAAAAAGTAGAGCGATTCTGGCAGGAGCGTTTAGGATAGATTGTAGGGGAGACAGGTGAGAGGCAGGAAGGCCAGACAGCAGGAGGTTACAGTAATCAAGACGGGAGAGAATGAGGGCCTGAGTCAGAGTTTTAGCAGTCCAGCAACAGAGGAACGGGAGTATCTTTGTGATATTGCGGAGGAAAAAACGACAGGTTTTAGAAACATTTTGAATGTGAGAGGAGAATGTGAGAGAGGAGTCGAGTGTGACCCCTAAGCAGCATGCTTTGGCTACTGGGTGAATGATGGTACTTCCAACAGTAATGTGGAAGGAGGTAGTAGGGCCAGGTTTGGGAGGAAGTATGAGGAGCTCTGTTTTTGCCATGTTAAGTTTAAGGCGGTGGAGGGCCATCCAAGATGATATCGCAGAGAGACATTCAGAAACTTTGGATTGTACAGCAGGTGTAAGGTCGGGGGTTGAAAAGTAAATTTGTGTGTCGTCAGCATAGAGGTGATATTTAAACCCAAGAGAGGTTATTAGGTCACCTAGAGAGAGTGTGTACAGAGAAAAGAGAAGAGGTCCCGGGACAGAGCCGTGGAGTATCCCCACAAAGAGATCAATATAGGAGGAGGTATTAGCAGAAGAGACACTGAAAGTACAATGCGAGAGGTAAGAGGAGATCCAGGATAGAGCTTTGTTCCGAATACCAAGAGTATGGAGAATGTGAAGGAGAAGAGGGTGGTCCACGATGTCAAATGCTGCAGAGGTCGAGTAATATGAGCAGAGTGTAATGACCTCTGTCTTTGGCAGCATGGAGGTCATTAGTTATTTTAGGGAGGGCTGTTTCAGTGGAGTGAGCAGTGCGGAAGCCAGATTGTAGAGGGTCTATGAGAGAATAGGTGTTGAATACAAGACATTCAAGGAGTTTAGAGGCAAAAGGCAGAAGGGAGACAGGTCGATAGTTAGAAAGACAGGTCGGGTCAAGCTTGCGGTTTTTGAGTAATGGTATAACAGTTGCATGCTTGAAGGAGGATGGAAAGGTACCAGAGTAGAGGGAAGAGTTAAAGATCTGTGTGAGCATAGGGATTATAGTAGGACCAAGAGGTTTTAGGAGATGGGAGGGAATGGGGTCAAGAGAGCAAGTGGTAGAGGGAGAAGAGGAGATCAACAGCGACACATCCTCCTCTGAGGCAGTGGAAAAAGAGTCAGGGACGGCAGGAGGAGAGTTACGAAGCGGTGTAGGATGGGAGGAGGAAACAGAGGGGATGTTTTGACGTATTTTCCTTAAAATAGTCAGCAAAGTCCTGAGGTGAGATGGAGGAAAAAGAGGCAGCTGAGGGTGATGTGAGTAGAGTGTCAAAGACAGAGAAGAGACGGCGTGGGTTAAACTTGTGTGTGTTGATTATTGAACATTTGTATGTATTAACCGTTTGAATGTTGGAGAGACTTGCCACAGTATGTATTGCATACTATCCCTGCCACTACTGAAAAGGCTGCAATCTGTGTATTTGTAATACAGAAGATAGGCATTGTATGCAGATATCATGCTAGCATAAGAGGACATTGATGACATGTTTCCATACATCTTTCCAGTGTTACCTCTGACTACTGTGTAACATATTAAATCATTTGCATTCTATTCAGTCTTATGTTATATTTGTGGTCAGTGAACATCTGTATAGCCTGGCAATACCTCTGTCCCCTCTTGCTCTGTACTTGTGAGGAATCGGGGTCACGGTGGTCGCAGCGTGACCCCCCCCCTTACCACCCGCGGGCTCCGTTGCCTCCGCTCCGGTTCTCCTTCGTCGGTATCCCCGCCGGGTGGCCGCTGCTTTGCACGCAGCGGGTAAACATGCGGCCATTAGACCTGCACGCGCGCTCTCCAGCCTTACAGAGCGCGCGTCAGGCAGTCATAATTTATTCACCCCTCTGGGGCTTAGGCCACACCTCCGGCACTCGCACGTCTCACGGTCGCATTACCCTGCCTCTCAGCTGTTCTCAACATACCCTCATCAGCACAACCTATCCAGTGCTGCTCCTCGCGCTCCTCCAGGCCTGCCCCCACCTGCCATTGGTCAGCCCACCTTTATAATACCTCTTCTCCCTGTTGCACATCGCTCTGCATAGTCTTAGCTCTGATGTGTGCTTTACCCCTCTCTCTGTTACAGTGCTTCTCAGGTTCTGATCCGGCTTGTCCGACTACCCTCTCTGGCTCTCGACCCCGGCTTCCTCCTGACTACGCTTCATCTCTCGTCCCCCGAACTCGGCTTACACCTCGACCACCCGGACCTCTCCACTCCCTGAATTCGGCTACGGCAACCACAAAGGCATTTCTACTCTCCGGATCCGGCAAGTACTACCGCTATAGTCTCCTGGCTTGGCCACGCAAATACCACACTCCGGACACGCTCCTTTCTGCCGCGGGTGCGTGTATCTTACGCCCCACCTCATTACAAGGGACGGGTCTGGCCTGCGGGCAGCACTGCGTGACAGTACTCAGGGGTGCAAAGGGGGGTGTTAAATATTACACACGTTTTAGGATGTGATATTGATTGATTAATTAATTCAGGCACAGGAGGCTAACCGTCTCCAAATGGAAATACAATATTTGTGTGTGCACGGAATAGATCTGAGGCTACCTAAACTAGTAACAGGATGCCCCTTCCTCTTGTGCTGCCTTATAAAGATATACAGCACAGTACTAGCAAGTGGCCTAAACTCGTAGAACTTTGAAATTCAATCTCTGGAGGAATCAAACTGAACACACCGACCTGTAGGAAGCTCCCAGTCCGATGCTCTAGAGAACGCCTCATACATGTGAATAATATATATATCACATTATTAGTAGTGAAATTCCTCTGCAGAAATCAGTAGGAGAAATGTAGAAACATAACGCTGCCCAGATATAAGCGGTCTCCGTGTTTATATAACTCCCAATGCTTGAGTCACTTACGTCTGGGTGAGAGAGGGGTGCGTGAAGTCCCGTAACATCGCGACCTGGCGCGTCCCCATCACCCTATAGTTGATGTCTTTACTAATCAAGATAACAGCAGCAACTGGCTAGACTTTACGCACAATGATGTTGACAGCTGTATAACACTCACGGTACCGCTGGACCATCTCCTGCTGTGCGTGCTCTTGATAAAGCACCCTGCATGTGAAACGCGTAAGAGTGTTCGTGCCAGTACTTTGCGTTATGTTTTTTTAACAAATACATTTTCTGGTCATCATGTCCCAGCATTTCCTTTTTTTTGTGAAAGAGCAGTGCACTGGCATTTTTTTCATTATCTGGAATTTCACCTACTCTGGAGGAATCAGATTGCTCATTCAACTGCCAACACCGAAAAATCATTTAAAGGCCAACTGGGGAATAAAACACCCCCCCTATCCCCCCCCCCCCCCCCACTCCATCATCTCTGCAAAAGACTCCCTCGTGCAGTTTCAGTTCTCATCTGCGGCGTGATCAGAGCCCGTGAAGCAAACAGCAGAATGTGAGCGAAATGCACAAGATGCTCCACGGGCACAAATCCAGGTCTGAGCTGCTGGACACACTGTAAACACGAAGACTGCGTTGGGAACTGAGCCGTCGGACACCAGGAGGTATGTGAGGTTTCCCTGCAGGATGCCGAGAGCAAAGGAATCAATGAGCACAACAGTCTGCAACAGAGATTTCCGGCTGCTCAAATATTTAACGCCAGCCAGATCAATAGGGTTTTTTTTCTTCTGGTACCGAGATTTCTGATGTCCCTGGAAGGATTTGAAGGTCATTTGAAAAAATAGAAAATCAAACTGTGCTGGGGGATTCCTACCTGTTGCTAACGGCTTCTGTCTTACATTAAAGGGGCAGTTCCCCCTACTTGTTAAATTAAATAACAATAATGTAGCCCCCGTTTTCTTTACAGGGTGGGGACCGAGGTTCCCACCTGAGCCAAACGCTACTATTTACAACTCAGGGAACCTCCTGGTTCCTGAGATAGCAGTGAATTTACCGGGGTTACATCTCCCTCTGGGCAAACAAAATGGCCGCCATCAGTAGCGGCTTCCTATTGAATGGCCATATACATCAGCATTAAAAACCAGGACGTAGTACTGGTAAATTCACCAGTAAGTATCCTGGGAACTGGAGGGGGGGGGGTGGGGGTGCGGGAGCTGAAAATATTGCGGGTCAGCTCTGGAGGACGCCTTGCTTCCAAACCTGGCAAAAAATGGAGGCTAATTAGGGCGGATTTTTGCTGCAGAAACACGACTGCGGCTGCCCCGGGGCCGGAGGATTATCGCTGCGAGGGGTGCGATCCGACAACATGGATCAACTGCGTCTTTTTGCTTTTTCAGCCGCTGTTCCATAGACAAATAATAATAATAGCGTGTTCTTGTATAGCGCTGATAGTTTTACGCAGCGCTTTACAGAGACATTTTGCAGACACAGGTCCCTGCCCCGTGGAGCTTACAATCTATGTTTTCGTGCCTGAGGCACAGGGAGATAAAGTGACTTGCCCAAGGTCACAAGGAGCCGGCACCAGGAATTGACCAGGCTCCCCTGCTTCAAACTCTCAGTGCCAGTCAGCGTCGTTACTCACTGAGCCGCTCCCTCTCCCTAAAGAGTCTGGCTACATCTATATATTGCAAAAAGGAGGCGGTCACGCGGGCTTAAACATAGATTAATTTAATGTGCCATATAATTTCTTGTGTACATCTATATATTGCCCACCAATGTTCTCCATTTGTCTTACCGACTGGTAAAATAAGACTCATTAGTGCCACACTTGGTCTCATTACTGATGCTAATTTTCCCCAACCTCTTCTTTTCTCTGGCCCATTATCTCTCCTGCTACTGGCAGTGTAATATTCCACTCATCCACATTTCAGTGGAATGACACTTCACCCCCTCGTGTTTTTAGAAGCCTGTGGGCGCTATGGATCATGGCAAAAGGGGTGCAATTCTAGGGCAAAATCAACTGCACCCTATGTATACAAAAATAGGATTATTTGTTTTCCTGAAAACAGATTGTTTTTTGCCCCAGTATTGCACCACATTCCCTGATATTTGTACCATCACCTGCCCGTGTTATCAATTCCTTCACCTGCAAAGAGTCTTCTGCACATGAAATAACATTCAGAAAATGACTTACCCAGCATGCCTTTGTTGGAATCAGACAAGCACATGTCCTTCTCTGCGCTGGGCAGCACGAAACCCACCACAAAAATCTCCACCCCATCGGCCATCAGAGCTAGTCCAAGTACAAAGTAAAGTGTCCACTGGAAGCGGCCGTGCCCACATTCTTGAAGGATTACCTCATATTGCTGGGCCAGCTCCTCCTTGTCCTTCTTTTTCTGTCCTTCCAAGTCATCAAAGTCCCTGAACTCTGTAACAAGCTGCTGGTCATCAGTGAGGTGGTCTCCTTTCATGGAGTCAGCCCGAGGAATACCTTGATATTCCCCTTCGTAAATCTCATCGTCTTCATCGTGGCCCTCTGTTGCATCGCTGGAGGCGCCTTCTTCATCATTAGGAGGGTCACCCCGGTAATACCCATCTTGTGGCTGGTAGTCATCATCGTCATCTTCCTCGAAACGTGTGTAGGACCGTTTCGTGTACTCGTCCTGCACTTTGTCTACACTCTTGCCGACTTTCTTTGTTGCGTGCTTCTTAACCTCTTTGGCAATGTCTTTAGCCCCCCGTATAAAAGCAGTCCGGTCTTTAAATGTTTCATCCATGGTGTGTGCTAGAAGGAATTTAGCTCAGGCTATGAAGACTGCCAAATAATCCCAAACTTGAAGGAGATAATGTTCTAAAATGTGTGGTTCTTTTAGTTCAATAACAAGTATTTCCTCCAAACTGCTGGATGTTCTTACTTTGTTACTATAGGCAACCGAAATGAACGCTTCTAAGTTTCAGCACTACTCTGTGTGGACAGTTCTGGTTGGTCACTGCTGGAGACATACAGTACAAGTTGAAATAAGAAAGGTATTATTCCACAGGGTACTGTAAGTGACCCTTTCAGAGGGCAAAAGGAAGATTGTCTTGGAGTTTCCAGTAATTTCTGAAATTCATGCTCTTCAGAATATGAACGTGCCACACTATATCCCAACGCCAATATATATCTCAGCTCCTAAAAACAAAACAAAAAAAAACAAAAAAGAAGACAAAACGTTATTAAGAAAGCAACATTAGCAGGCGATTAACTTTTGCCATTTTTATGTGACAGCTTGAAGCATATCATTTTTCAAAACAGTTACCCAACAAGAACTGCAGCTGAGTCAAGCAGCATAGCGGGAGTGAACGGGTTACCACATTCCTATCCTTTTCCATTCTGGAAGCCTGGCTACAAATGACTGAATTTTATTTCCCCCCCCACCCCCCCCCCCCCCCCGTGGAATGGGATTCAGTTAATGAGATCAATTTATCAAAGTCCCCTTTGTTGCAAAAGTTATGGAAAATACAGTACTAAGTGTATCAAGTAGTTAGGGGGGATACCTCCTTTGATAAATACATTGGGCTGTCTATATCAAAGGCAAAATGGTGGCGGCAAGTCATTCCTTTGCCGCAACTCGCCCTGAAATATACCTGCGCCAGCCTATGTAATAATCTTAGCTGCACCATTTTCGGGTATGTCAGCCTCTCCCTGCGACGAGATGAGGGATTTATGGTGCGAGTACGCCCGGGCACATTGTACCTCGAGATATAGAGCCCAAACTTAACAGGATGCGAGGATTGTTCCAACAGTCCTTTTATTTTCTGGTTTACTTCGATTGTAAGCTCTTCGGGGCAGGGACTCCTTTTCCCTAATGTCACTTTCATGTCTGAAGCGCTTATTCCCACTGTGTACTATGTCCCGTGTATTACTACGGGGACGCGCTATGTACATGGATACCGCTATATAAATACAGATATACATACAAATGCTGGCAAATTCCAGTGTTTTACTTTGAATGTGCTTTTCATAGCACTGGGGGTTATGAATATAGACAGAGCGCTATTATCCAACTCAACTGGATTCTTTAGATACTCTCCTAATATTGTGAGCTAAAAACAGACCTTCACTAATGTAAGACAGAGACAGAGAACTGAATATTTATTCTCGGCATGTCTGCCGACCAGCCAGAGGCTAAAATATGTAATCACTCAAATAAGCCGAGAGGAATTCATTTCACCGGGAAATTTTCATTTTGTGAAGATAGGAAGTGATGAAGTCGGTTCCTTGTGCAGAATGAAATCACGATGCCTCATACACAGTCAAACTGCACACGGACAAGCCCAAATTAAAATATAGCTCAACATATAGATTAATAGACAACATGGGGCAGCCCTGAGACACACGACACCCGAAACGATGCAGACACCAGGTGGAAATAGAACAAAGAATTCCAAAAAGGTCTGCATCGGGGTCTATTACAGCCAGTCCATTCTGTAATTAGTGTCGTGTAACGATCCTGACAAATACAAAACAAAGAGACAATGTTTTTTTACTATATATCAATGATGAATTTATGCAGTAAAAGGTGTGCATGCCTTATGACAGGGGTGCTTAACTCCAGTCCTTTGTGTACAACCGTGACCAATTAGATGCCCACATTTGATCAGAGGATGCTAAATTCATCGCTGCTTAGCCCCATCTGAAAATGAGTCATGATTTCTCAGAACTGATCTGGAGCCGAGTCCAAAAGGTGCCTTAGCTCAAATGCCACTCATTTTATTCTGAAGGAGGGTACAGCTGGTACCCAAATACGCCCTTTGATTTGAGCCTATTGAGTACAAGATTTAGTGGTGACTCAAATGTTTTTCTACACGTGGCCCTTTAGTATAGGGACAGGCTGCTCTTGGCTTGAAGCTGTAACCCCGGCCCTTTAGTATAGGGACAGGCTGCTCTTGGCTTGTAGCTGGAACCCCAGCCCTTTAGTATAGAGACAGGCTGCTCTTGGCTTGTAGCTGGAACCCCAGCCCTTTAGTATAGAGACAGGCTGCTCTTGGCTTGTAGCTGTAACCCCGGCCCTTTAGTATAGGGACAGGCTGCTCTTGGCTTGTAGCTGTAACCCCGGCCCTTTAGTATAGGGACAGGCTGCTCTTGGCTTGTAGCTGTAACCCCAGCCCTTTAGTATAGGGACAGGCTGCTCTTGGCTTGAAGCTGTAACCCCGGCCCTTTAGTATAGGGACAGGCTGCTCTTGGCTTGAAGCTGGAACGCCGGCCCTTTAGTATAGGGACAGGCTGCTCTTGGCTTGAAGCTGTAACCCCAGCCCTTTAGTATAGGGACAGGCTGCTCTTGGCTTGTAGCTGTAACCCCGGCCCTTTAGTATAGGGACAGGCTGCTCTTGGCTTGTAGCTGTAACCCCGGCCCTTTAGTATAGGGACAGGCTGCTCTTGGCTTGTAGCTGTAACCCCGGCCCTTTAGTATAGGGACAGGCTGCTCTTGGCTTGTAGCTGTAACCCCAGCCCTTTAGTATAGGGACAGGCTGCTCTTGGCTTGTAGCTGTAACCCCGGCCCTTTAGTATAGGGACAGGCTGCTCTTAGCTTGTAGCTGTAACCCCGGCCCTTTAGTATAGGGACAGGCTGCTCTTGGCTTGTAGCTGTAACCACGGCCCTTTAGTATAGGGACAGGCTGCTCTTGGCTTGTAGCTGTAACCCCGGCCCTTTAGTATAGGGACAGGCTGCTCTTGGCTTTTAGCTGTAACCCCGGCCCTTTAGTATAGGGACAGGCTGCTCTTGGCTTGAAGCTGTAACCCTGGCCCTTTAGTATAGGGACAGGCTGCTCTTGGCTTGTAGCTGTAACCCCGGTCCTTTAGTATAGGGACAGGCTGCTCTTGGCTTGTAGCTGTAACCCCGGCCCTTTAGTATAGGGACAGGCTGCTCTTAGCTTGTATCTGTAACCCCGGCCCTTTAGGCTGCTCTTGGCTTGAAGCTGGCACATCACTCTGTTACATACCAAAGCTGTTTCTTTCGCCATTTCCAGCAAGATCACATTCGGTCTCACAAACAGCATTTGACTGACATACTGGTTCCAATCACAATCTTTGAAGTGGGAGAATCTAGTTACAGACAGGCACAGGGAACGCTCTGATGAACATAGATGTGCTACTCTTCCTAATTCTGTCACCGGCCTGACACCATGCGGCCTGACACCATGTTACACGCTAGAGATTCTTGTTAGCAGAGACTCAGCACTTATAATATGAATATGGCAGGCAGCAGCAAAGATGTCATTAGGAAGTCCAAGTGACAAACCAGAGTATATATACCTAATAAGCATCGTAACGTCTCTCCATACATCACACCACACACCTTCCCTCCCAAACTACATTATCTGCTGGATCACCATACATCCTCTGACCCTATATATTTTTAATGTGTGTATATAGTACATGACTCATACTCTAGCACAATCCTTGTATGGAGCGTAGTTGATGTAGGACTACATCTACTAAACGATGCTAAGGCTTGAGTCATCTTACGGCATGTCCTTAGGAATGAATATAAATGATTACATTCCGACGAATAGGCTGTATGATGTATTAAGGTGGGGGTTCTCAACTCCAGTCCTCAAGACCCCCCAACGGGTCAGTTTTTCAGGACATGTGGCTCAATCAGTGGCCCAGGCTTTGACTGACCTGTTGGGGGGGGTCTTGAGGACTTGACTTTCTGAGCCCCTGCTCAGAGTCGGGACAACTACTCTTCCACTGTTGTGGGCCTGGCATCTCTCTTTGTCCCATCCCCTTGCAGCGGTCCCGGCCTCTCTGTCGTCGTCTTCCCCCCTGCAGTGGGCCCAGCCTGCGGTGTTGGCCCCACCCCCATCCCGGATGTTGGGCTGTTCGGTGCAGCACCGGAGGCCTCCATGTAAAAAATGTGACTGTGTGTGTGCGAGACTGTGTTTGTGTGTGTTGTGTGGGGTGTTATTATGTGAATGGTGGGAGGGGGCTTGTGTGTATTGGGGAGAGGGGAGGGGCTATGTGTATTGCAGGGGAGAGAGGTGGGGGGGAGAGGTGGGGTGTGAGGGGGAGAGAGGGGGGGGTGGTGGGGGGTGAGAGGTGGGACGTGAGGGGGAGAGAGGTGGGGGTGTGTGGGGGGGGTGAGAGGTGGGACGTGAGGGGGAGAGGTGGGGCGTGAGGGGGAGACGTGGGGCGTGAGTGGGAGAGAAATGGAGCGTGAGGGTGAGAGAAATGGAGCGTGAGGGGGAGAGAGGTTGGGGCGTGAGAGGGAGAGAGATTGGGGCGTGAGGGGGAGAGAGGTTGGGCGTGAGGGGGGAGAGAGGTTGGGCGTGAGGGGGGAGAGAGGTCGGGCGTGAGGGAGGAGAGAGGTTTGGGCGTGAGGGGGAAGAGAGGTCTGGGCGTGAGGGGAGAGAGGTCGGGGCGTGAGGGGGAGAGAGGTTGGGCGTGAGGGGGGAGAGAGGTCGGGCGTGAGGGGGGAGAGAGGTCGGGCGTGAGGGAGGAGAGAGGTCTGGGCGTGAGGGGGAAGAGAGGTCTGGGCGTGAGGGGGGAGAGAGGTCGGGGCGTGAGGGGGGAGAGAGGTCGGGGCGTGAGGGGAGAGAGGTCGGGGCGTGAGGGGGGAGAGAGGTCGGGGCGTGAGGGGGGAGAGAGGTCGGGGCGTGAGGGGGGAGAGAGGTCGGGGCGTGAGGGGGGAGAGAGGTCGGGGCGTGAGGGGGGAGAGAGGTCGGGGCGTGAGGGGGGAGAGAGGTCGGGGCGTGAGGGGGGAGAGAGGTCGGGGCGTGAGGGGGGAGAGAGGTCGGGGCGTGAGGGGGGAGAGAGGTCGGGGCGTGAGGGGGGAGAGTGGTTGGGGCGTGAGGGTGGAGAGAGGTGGGGTGTGAGAGAGGTGGGTGCATGGGGGAGAGGTGGGGGTGTGAGAGGGGAGAGGTGGGGGCGTGAGCGGGGAGAGAGGTGAGGGGGGAGAGAGGTGAGGGGGGAGGGAGGAGAGGGCATGAGGGGGGAGAGGTGAGGGGGGAGAGAGGTGAGGGGGGAGGGAGGAGAGGTGAGGGCATGAGGGGGGAGAGGTGAGGGGGGAGAGGTGGGGGCGTGAGGAGGGAGAGAGGTGGGGGCATGAGGGTTGTGAGGGAGGAGAGGTTGGTGCATGAGGAGGGATAGAGGTGGGGGCATGAGGGGGGAGAGAGTTTTGGGCATTGGGGGGAGAGAGATGGAAGCGTGGGGGGAGGGAGGTGGTGGCATGAGAGGGAGAGAGGTGGGGGCGTGAGAGGGAGAGAGGTGGGGGCGTGAGGGGGAGAGAGGTGGGGGCGTGAGGGGGAGAGAGGTGGGGACGTGAGGGGGAGAAAGGTGGGGACGTGAGGGGGAGAGAGGTGGGGGCATGAGGGGGAGAACGAGGTAAGTGTATTTTGTGTGTGTGTACATTAATTGTTGGTGCCCACCACTCACTCCTGTATTCTTAAGGAGCACAAAAAAATTGGGGACCCCTGTCCCCTGCTCCAAAGCAAAAGACGTTTAGCAAGCTCGCAACCATCCTGTGCGAGCTGTTTTGCTGGCCTCGCATGTCAGTGATCTTCCTATCCTACACATACTACGTTACTCAAGATTAAAGATGTCCTCCTGCTTTCTCAGGGTTTCTGTTGTGTGGACAAGTCTCATCTTGTCTCCCTGCGTCTTTGAATCAAGCTGGAAATAGAAAATGGGTACGTAGAACAAGGAGGGGGGGGGGCGGATGTTCTCGGGCAGCCTGCAGTCCTCGCCGCTGCTGTGTCGCGTTCAATCTTATCTCTCTCTGCCAGCTCTGGGCTCCCGCGTACCCTTTGTGCTGCGCTTGCTGCAGCCATGATTGCGTGGCTCTGCTGTATAGCGCATTTTCCACCTTACAAGCACGGGCTACCTCTCACTGCGCGGGCTACCTCTCACTGCGCGGGCTACCTCTCACTGCGCGGGCTACCTCTCACTGCGCGGGCTACCTCTCACTGCACGGGCTACCTCTCACTGCGCGGGCTACCTCTCACTGCGCGGGCTACCTCTCACTGCGCGGGCTACCTCTCACTGCACGGGCTACCTCTCACTGCGCGGGCTACCTCTCACTGCGCGGGCTACCTCTCACTGCGCGGGCTACCTCTCACTGCGCGGGCTACCTCTCACTGCCCGGGCTACCTCTCACTGCGCGGGCTACCTCTCACTGCCCGGGCTACCTCTCACTGCGCGGGCTACCTCTCACTGCGCGGGCTACCTCTCACTGCCCGGGCTACCTCTCACTGCGCGGGCTACCTCTCACTGCGCGGGCTACCTCTCACTGCCCGGGCTACCTCTCACTGCGCGGGCTACCTCTCACTGCGCAGGCTACCTCTCACTGCGCGGGCTACCTCTCACTGCGCAGGCTACCTCTCACTGCGCAGGCTACCTCTCACTGCGCGGGCTACCTCTCACTGCGCGGGCTACCTCTCACTGCCCGAGCTACCTCTCACTGCGCGGGCTACCTCTCACTGCCCGGGCTACCTCTCACTGCGCGGGCTACCTCTCACTGCGCGGGCTACCTCTCACTGCCCGGGCTACCTCTCACTGCGCGGGCTACCTCTCACTGCCCGGCCAGGGGAGCTGTACTGTGATCTAATGGAGCCAACCAGCATTCCGTTAAGCAATTAAGCACGGCCCTTAGGGCGACTTTTTTAAAAAGGTTTATTGCTCTGACATTGCAAGGAGTGGCTGTTGAAGTGCATATTTAAATATTCCCATTTTTCTTTAAACATGCTTCTGTGTTCTGTAGGTGTATGACGATGTAGTACCTGTAGCACACGTCTGGACCAGGGGTGGGCGACTCCAGTCCTCCAGGGCCACCAACAGGTCAGGTTTTCAGGATATCCCTGCTTCAGCACAGGTGGCTCAATCAGACCCAGCTTCAGCACAGGTGGCTCAATCAGTGGCTCAGTCGACAGTCACTGATTGAGCCACCTGTGCTGAAGCAGGGATGTCCTGAAAACCTGACCGGTTGGAGGCCCTTGAGGAGTTGCCCAACCCCAGGTCTAGAACCGCCATTTCCCTTTGTAATAAGTACACCCGGACGTGTAAATGCCGATGTTTACACTGTGGCTGCTGTCAGATCTGCCTGAGATGGGCAGTTTTCTGAAAATGGAAATATGCCAGGAGGAAACTTCACAGCAGCTCTTTGTCTGCCGCCGGTTCTCATACGGTATCTTCTGTTGGATGGGAATCTGTAAACAGGACTGTAGCATGAATGTTTTTCTAGGCCTCGGAAGCTGGCATCCGTTCTCTTTAGTTAAAGCAGCGATACTACTTTCCACCTTTTTTTTTAATATGTAAAGCATGTGGCAATGTATAATTCTACATTCTTACCTAAGCTGGCAAGCGTTTGGTGCTCCTGTTATAAATCTGTCACAATCCTGATTGTGTGCCTAACATAATAACTGCCTTTCAGTTTCAATCAATCCTTCAGTCAGTGTAACTCAGCAGCTACAATGTATCCTTATATTACTACGGTAACATTATCTATTATTACAGTTTGCAGCTCAAACTGCTGGGAACATTGGCAACAACTTATCACAAACAGGAAAGTGTTGGAAATATCTTGCACTGCTGGGGAGATGGGCTAAAACTTGCTATAGAAATCAAAGGATGCTTTAAAACTCATTAAAAATGACCTTGAGAGTTGTATAATAAAAAAAAACCAGGTCACTATTATCTAATGTTAGATAGGGAAAGAGAAGTTTCCGCTCTGCTAGTGAATAAGAGTGGTGCAATTGGGAATCAAAGATACAATCGGAAAAAAGAGAAAGTATTCCCTATGGTCATGCACTCTACCTCTGATATGTTGTCGGAACTTAACTATAAATCACTGGTAAGAGATGGTAGCCCATCTCCACTAATACAATATTTATTAATTTAACAAGAAACTTTCTTGTTTAATTAATAAATATTGTATTAGTGGAGATGGGCTACCATCTCTTACCAGTGATTTATAGTTAAGTTCCGACAACATATCAGAGGTAGAGTGCATGACCATAGGGAATACTTTCTCTTTTTTCCCACTATTATCTAATACGACAGAACTGATTTATTTAAATATATATATATATATTCTCCTGTTTTGCTGCTTTAAGGATGGAAACGTTGTGATTACTTCAGATGAGGGGCAGACGCTGTGGCTGTGTTACTGATGAAGGGGAAGAGATTCAGTGTAGTCCCTGCCAGTTACCGCATTCCTGTTTTCGGCTTCTCTGGCATTAATAGGTTAAATGAGAAAGCCCCGTGTCTGCTCTGCCACACTCTCACCAATGGGTAGCGCATCTTGTCGGCTTAGTTACATGACATAATGAGACCTCGCTTTCTAACTCTACTCCCAGAGCAGTGTACGGGAAGTAAGGCTGCGAATCAGGACTGGTCCAGGTCTCATGATGACACAGTTACCAGTTTAAGGTAATCCCGCACAATACGCCGAGACGGTACCCACCCTGAATCAACTCGGACCAGCAAAAGGTATGGTACCCATTGGTAGCTGGGCTAGTTGTTTGGTGGGGGGTGGGGGCACTGGAAGACTCTGGTATGTCTATTAGGGCATTTGTGTTCTGGGTTGAAATACAGCCAGCAGTTCCCTGTGACACCCAGGCGTTACTGGCATTGCCCTTCCTCACCGGGCTGAGACAAGTCTCCGCGGGCGTGTATCCGCCGAGGGACCCTACGCCACCGCTCTCTGCCACTGTACAACCAGCCGCCGGCCGCTCCGCCAAGAAGGTAATGGTAATTTAAGGGGATTTAGTGATTAGGATAGGGGGTTAAGGGTAGGGGGTTAAGGTTTTTATGTGAAAGGGTTAGAGTAAGAGATTTTAGGGTGGGGGTTAAAGTTTTTATGGTAAGGGCTTTAGGGCAGGGGATTAAGGTAAAGGGTTTTAGGGTAAAGGTTTAAGGTTTGTAGGGTAGCATTAGTATTACGGGTTTTAGGATAAGGGGTAAGGTTAGGGCCTTACCTTGCCAGCGAAGTAGCCGGCAGAAAGCTGTCCCGACGCCGAGGTCAGTGGCGGCTAAACGCCAGTAGAAATTTGGATGCGGCAAAACAGCCAAGACCCAATGTCCCAGAGCGCTTCCTCACTACCTCCTAATCCCCAGTGAGCACAGCCACCCAGGCACGAACGCCGTTATTACTAGAGTGCGACCCAGTGGTTTCAGCGACACAGGACAGCCCAGCGACCAGATACGTAGGAAATGGGGACGTCTGCGCAACTGAAACATTCCTCAAATCCGCCCCGAGTGCTCCGCGTTACTTCATATTACAACACAACCATTTTCAATGGCAGCTCGCAAAGTGTTAAATGCACCTTTTAAAACGAGGGATCCGAGGCCTTCTGGGAATTCTCAAGCCCTTATTTTATTACTGTGAGGGGAAAGTGCGCTCGCTCATTTAAAGGACAACTCGCAGACTGTCTTGCCACACTACTGCCGGGATACAGAGAGATGAATGATCCCTGATATACTGACAAATATTCACACTGCATGCTAACAAGGCGACGATTAGCTGCCTTTTTAATTAGGTTTTCGGGAAGGCGCTGCTGCTGTTTCTCACGTGAAGTGTCACAGATGCAGCAGATTATGAATAAAGTCTGTAATTGTTAGCTTTAAATAAATCTGATAAATGATCAAATCGGCGGTTATCATTGTTTTAGTCTGGAGTCAGTGGTGGTATAGTGGTTTGGGTGTTGTACTGAATGCACCGGCTTCTGGGTTGGATTTTAGCTTTAGTCAGTTACACTAACTTAGTGTAACCATGGGTAAGGCACTCCTTAGGCTGAGTCCATAGAAGGCACATCCGTGCTGAACTGTGCGGACGCTCTGCGCTGAGCCCCTGCATCCTCCATGAGGATGTCTTTAGAGGGGGCTCACGCGAGCGTCCGCAGGCGTGCTGAGGCGCTGGATTTTTCAGCCGACAGCCAAACTGTTTTTCAGAGCGCTGTCGGCTGAAAACATCCAATCAGCGCAGAGCAGCGTCAATGTCACGGTGCCGTGATGTCGGCGCCGTGATGTTAACGCCGGTGCGTCGCGGGCGATTGACCCAGCGACGTCACTGCCCCGCCTCCCGATCGTGCCCGCTGGCTCGCCTGCATGGGCATGAAATCGCGCAGATTTCAGCAGGCGAGCCTCAGCGTCAGCGCGCCTCAGCCCTGCTACCCCCTCTATGGCCCCAGCCTTATCCTGTGCCCGCAGATACTAGACCAGAAGTGGCCAACTACAGTCTTCAAAGGCCACAAACAGGTCAGGTTTTAAGAATACCCCTGCTTCAGTACAGGTGGCTCAGTCGATTGAGCCACCTGTGCTGAAGCAGAAACTTATTGAGCCACCTGTGCTGAAGCAGCGACTGATTGAGCCACCCGTGCTGAAGCAGGGATATCCTTAAAACCTGACCTGTTGGTGGCCCTTGAGGACCGAAGTTGGCCCCCTCTGCACTAGACTATTAGCTCTTCAGGGCAGCGAGTCATTGGGACTAGCATTGGATAACGGGTATGCCTGTAGGACCAAGGCTGCGTTTATAGTACTGGCGACGGCTATGGCTTGCAGCCGCGAAGCAACTCAATGTAGTCAGCAGCAACCGGCCATAGTGGACGCGATGGCGACGTGTGACGTCACAGCTACCAGAAATGCTGTCGTCAAAAGAATTTGGGCGAGTTTATAGTACTGGCTACGGCGACTGCAACGTTGCGCTGCGCCGTAGCAAGTACATGTCCGTCGCGGGTGCCCAGAGTGGGCGCGACCGCGACACGTCAGCCGTCGCGATCGCTGGAATCCAGAAGATTGATATTTCCAGCGACCGAGGGGTGGACGTCACGGGCACGTGAGCGGCTCAGCCAATGAGGGAGAACCGCTCACGGCCACGCCCCCCCGGTCGCGATCTCTGGTCTCCTGCAGGAAATCGCTGCAGGACGGCGACGGCGGACGTCACGTGGTCGCGTCGCCATAGACCCCGCTATAAACTCGGCCTTTGAGCTTCCCAGAGACAGCCGCACCACGTGACTGGCAGCAGCCAATCACACAGCCCCGCGCCGCCAGCGACATCGCACACCTCTGTGACGTCACGAGTAGCGTCGCCATCGCTGTAGCCACTACTATAAACGCAGCCTTAAGCTGCACACGGAAAAGCACATAACACCACAAGTGCACCGCTACAACTACATGGCGACTCATATATGGCCAATAAATACGCGTTATTCAATGCGTTATTGCTATAGTGCAGACCCCTCCCAACCCTGTGTCATCTACAGCCGTTTTTTTCCCATCGCCCACACTAACACCACATTATTTTCCAAACAGCCTTTTTCCTTTCCTGGGGTGAAAATAAACGTCTCGGAGGGGAGGGGGCGCGGGGTGGGGGCGTTACACCATCACTGAGAGATTCACGAACCAGTCGCCATGGCAACCGGAGTGAGCGATAAAAACCTGTCAAGATGAGCGTTTTATCAAAACCCTGCAACCAATCCGCTCGCTCCTTTATCCTAGCAGGATTTGCATGATCATAATTGGGCTCATTTTACCGGTTGCCTTTTCTTTCGGGTTTCATTAAAGCCGGTCTTGGGCTCCACATGGCAGCTCTGCTGATCAAACGGATCTTCGCGTGAAGAGAACAGACCTGGGCTGTTCTCTACCTGGCTACAGTTTTAAGTGGGCAGCGTCAAACAGGACCGGTTTTTGAATTGGTGATGGAAACCAGACAGAATGAGGTTGTGGAGACGAAAAACCTTCAAATGTGCAAGGTACGGGAAAGACAGACAGCCCATTAATGTAGGCGTTCTTAACTCCAGTCCTCAAGAGCCACCAACAGGTCAGGTTTTAAGGATATCCCTGCTTCAGCTCAGGTGGTTCAATCAGTGACTTGATCGAACCAACTGTGCTGAAGCAGGGACTGATTGAGCCACCTGTGCTGAAGCAGGGATATCCTAAAAACCTGACCCGTTGGGCGGCGTTGAGGACCCCTGCATTAATGCATCTGAATGTCTTTCATTGGTTTCCCAACTTTACTGATTCTGTAGTTCCTTATGTCAGGCTTAGAGGTTTAACACAGCACTGGAAGTCCATGTAAAAATAGACAGCAAGCTAAAAGTGACACCCTCTGTGCATGTCATTTGCATATCATTACCCCAAATCCTTCTCCGAAATGTAATCGGCTGAGATAATGTGACAACGGGGAGAAGGAAGCAGCTTTTTGGATGTGCTGTAGATACCCTCACATGTTTCTCTGTGGGGGAATGGGAAACGTACGACTGTTAATTGTAACAGGGCTGCAATAATATTATTTCTACACGCAGCTTGTAACAAGGCAAAGCCCTGGCGTGTTGGAAATAGGTAGTTTATACATCTCGCAGCGTGCCGATTCAAGGCACGAAATGCTCATTTACATGAAATGAACAACGGTAGACATTTACTGTATAATGACATGATTAGCATGCTTCAGCAACACGTATTGTTGAGAGGATTTCTTCTCTATCCGCAGGGATTTCAGTCACACCGCTGTAGCTGTTCCATGGCCTTATTCTATATAATGCGATGATGAATCGGTGCGATCACGCATTAAAGCTGCAGACCAAGCAATATCCTACATGTGTGTGTATTTTAATAAATCAGTTCTGTACTATGAGAAAATACTTCTAGCATTTTTTTTAAAAAACAACAACTCTGAATTACATGTTTAATGTATTATAATGTAACAAGCCTTTTTGTTTCTATAGCAACCATGTACAAAGTCACAGATACTGAGTCAATGCTCCTCTACAGTCATTTTAGTGAACTCCAGAGCCGAATGTTCGCCGATCGATCACAGGAGAACGTATCGATCTGCAACGTAGCTAATTACTTATCATTGCATGGATTGTATTGATGCGCAGATTAGGGGGAAATTAAGAACGGCAGCTTGGGCAACCTTCTAAAATGGGAGAAACAGATCTACACAAACAGGGATTGAGACCCCAGGACGGCAAACGTCTAAACGTTGGCCCCCAACTCCCGAGGAAGAAACCCTTCTGAAGGCGGCAGCGGGAACACCCAAATCAGCGATACTGGAGGAGTTTGCCAGAACTCAGGGGCCCAGGTTCACTAAGGTGCGATGCAGGGGTCTCCCAACCCAATCAGGCGTTGGTTGCCATTTCAAGTCTATTCAAGTGAATGCCGGGTCGCTGTTCGAGACCTAAACATCTGTGTTGCGGTTTAGTGAATCCTGTCTGCTGTGTCTTACCCCCTCTCCACATTGGAAATGAAGGAGGAGAGGACACGCCGTATCAGTGCGAGCCGAACAATACACATGCACCTTACTGAGGTCGAGAGCAAAATTAGCACAACAGCAGATACAGGGCATGTTTACACAGCAGCTGTCTGTAATATGACATCTTGCAGTCTATTGAGGTCCGTCGGCTGTAAGGTGCCATCCTGCTCCGGAAGGTGTGTTACGGGAGAAGACTGCTTAGTATATATGGGCCAGTATACCTAGTTGGACACAGGCTGTGAAAAGAGAGGCAGAGGCCCAGCAATAAAGGTGGATCCTGGCTGGCTGCCCCTGAAACCGTATGGCAAGGGCTGAGAGTGTCAGCTCTTGGGTCTAATATTGTACCTTACCGTGTTGCCCTGTAATTCTGTTCCCCTTATACTGTCCCCCATAGGGTTATAAGCTAGGAACCGTGTGTGTCGGGTTAACTATGTAAGCCCAGTGGGCCAGTTAATGCATTCTGTGCTGTACTCCCTTTGACTCATGGTCCTGTAGCTGCCTGTGCAAGCTTATAAGTGGGTTGCCTTGTATGGGTGGCCCCTTATGAGAAATAGCTGCAGGGCAGAGACTTCTGGAACATGAGGTAAAAAGGGGATATTTGGGGGTAAACAGGGTTAACTTGTATTGTCTGCCAGCAAGGTATTAGAGCTGGGTCTAGAAGGCTTGCATGCTAACGCAGGTTTTAGAACCCCAACTCGCAGATCCCACTTTTAGAGTGTCAGCTCTAGGGATCAAATGTTACTGTTACTGTATTGCGTGTAGGGGCTGGTGTCCTATAACAGGTTTTAGAGCCCCAGTTCACAGACCCCACATTTTAGGTCCAAATTTTAGAGTGCAAGCTCTAGGGACCAAATGTTAGTTTTAAAGTGTTTTAAAACTACAATGCATTTTGTGTTTGTGCTGTGAGCTGAACTGCATACAGGACAAAAGGCAGCCAGATGTGAATTAGCATTTCAATGCCACCAGCACAAGCATAGGGATTCCCTGTGTTAATTGCAACATGGTGAGGGGGAAGGGCTTTGGACTTGCTATCTACAGAGAAAGCCTTTGTTTCACCTAGACACAGGGGAGCCAGGAACATAGGGGGTATGGGGCTAGCCAGGAAAACAGTTGCTGGATTTCAAACTCATAGGCACGATTTCCATTGGCAAATTTTTATTTTACCCTCCTATCATTGAATGCACAACCACAATCTGTGCTCTAATTGGCTGCCAGCCCCCTCAATGTATTAGATAGGCTTCAAGCCCTATATAAGGGAGAGCAGTGTAGCAGATAACTATCTTTTTTGTTGGAGATTTGAAGAGACAAGAAGCTGCTGGCGGGCTTCTCAAAGATGCTTCTGGGTGAAAGAGCTATACACATCCCCAGAGAAACCTGGACAGGCCCAGCCAGCAGGCTGGAACCAACCGGAGCAAACAGGGTAACGCCTTTTGCTGAAGCAGGCACCCTGCAACTAGGAAAGGGCTAGATCTCAACCCCAGACCGTAAGTGTGTATATTCTCTCTATTTAGTGTTCCTGTGTGTTTCCATTTTCTTATCCAAATAAACCTCATTTTATTTCACTGCCTTGTTTTGCCTTGTGATTGATCCCTTAAATATAAATGTGTTAAGACCTGGGCTACCGTGACACCCCCTCCCACATCCTCCATAAGACCCCCACAGCCTTCAGGAGACTCCCCTGGCTGCCCATATACCAACCCCCCTGGCTGCCCAGGAACCCCCCCTGGATGCCCAGATAGCCACCCCCCACAGCTGTCCAAACCCCCCCCCATGGCTGCCCAGGCCCCCCCACGGCTGCACTGAGCCTCCCCACACTGGCACCAGTCCCCTCCACAGCTGCAGTGCAGTTCCCCCTGCTGCCACAGTTCCCCTGCCTTACACCCCACACCTCTCGTCCCAGCACCTTATGCCCCCGCAACTTATGCACCCGCCACTGCGCTTTACACACCCGCTACCTATGCACTGCCCCTGCGCCTAAGCGCCGGCACCTCAGGCACTCGCCCCTGCGTCTCACGCACCCGCCCCTGCACCTTATGCCCCTGCGCCAGACCTGGATCCACCCCGGCAGCCCCACTGCCACTGGCCACAGGGTGTCACCGGATCAACCCCATTGTTCCGAGAGCCCCCCCGGCGGATACGCCGGTACCATGGGCGCCGGGAAGCGTCACCAATCCGGGGAGCATCAGCAACAGCCGTGTGGCGAGCAAGAGATCCAGGACCGGTCATCCAGGTGTCCAAGCCACAGGATCAGGCGAGCATGATAATGCTGTGTTTGAAAGTGATGATTTTAGTGATGTGGGGTCGGTTATGACAGGGTCGGACTGTGAGTCCCAAGCGTCAGACAGCGACGATAGTGAGAGCGCAAGGGCGAGCCCCGATTCAGACGCAAGCAGCGGCGCAGACAGCGATGAGTCCCCAGGGGTAAAACGCATAAGGAAGCAGGTTGAGCAAGTCTGCAAAGCGGAGTAAGAAGGTGAAGGCGGAAAAATGCAAAGCGCGCAAAGACAAGGGTGTAATTTCCTCCCACAGCGGGGAAGATTCGTTCACAGTCGCGACTAGCTCCTGGTACACACACCTGCCCAGAAAAACCCGGAGAGATATAGGTAAAAGGAGGTATTTGGATAAGTGTAGGCTGGCTGTAAAGGGGTCGTCTGTAAATGATGCCATAGACCCAGAGTTATCCCGGGTACAATACCAATCATTTGACACCGCAATAGGAATAATTAAAACATATGGGGACATTGACATACAGTAGATAAAATTGACATAGAATCAGCCTTTCATACCCCAGCAGCTTCAGATTCACAGGGTGCAAATTTGAGGGTGCGTATTACATTGATGGATGTCTCCCCATGGGTTGCGCTATTTCATGCGCCTACTTTGTACATTTAGTGCTTTGCTACACTGGTGCATGTCAGTAAGACGGGGACTAGCACAGTTGCGCACTATCTGGATGACTTCCTGTGGGTGTGTTCCCCGCTGTGCGACAGGCTGCTAGAGGGTACTAAGGGGATTATGAAGGAATTGGGGGTTCCCATAGCAGAGGAGAAGACTGAGGGCCCAACAGAAATACTGTAATTCCTCGGTATAGCGATTGACACGCTGGCGAGTGAATCACGGTTACCCGCAGGCGAAGTCAGGAAGCTTAGAACTAGCCTAGGTCAGGTCAGGGAGGCCAGGAAGGTGACCCTGAAATAAATGCAGTCTTGGTCTTAGCTGGATCTGCTAAACTTCACCTGCAGAGTAATGCCCAAGGGCAGGATATTTAATAGCAGGTTAGAAAAACTGTGGGGGCAAAGAAGCCCCAACACCGTATCCGAATCACTAGGGTGCTTAGGGCAGACCTGGAGGTATGGGGTTTTTTTCTCAGGAAATGTAATGGTAGAAGGCATAGAGTCAAGGACAGCGAGACCAGTGATGTGCTGCAGTTCTTCACTGACGCTTCAAGGGGGGCACGGGTTTGGGGCATTCTTTAGAGGGGAGTAGTGTGCAGGTCCATGGCCAACTGACTGGGCGGGTACGGGGCTAACTAAGAACATGGTTTTCCTGGAGTTGTTCCCCATTATAGCAGCAGTGGAGTTATGGGCCAAGGAATTGGCAAACAAGCATATAAAATTCTGGTCAGACAATTTGGGGATGGTGGAGGCGGTGAACGGCCTATCGGCAACGTCACCACCAGTAATAAGGTTATTGCGCTGGCGGTCCTGCAGTGCATGCTGGGGAATATAAACTTCAAAGCAAAGCATGTCCCAGGGAAGCTTAATATAATTGAAGATGCATTATTTCGCTTCAACTGACCGGCATTTAGGCAGGCAGTCCCAGACGCGCAGGAAAGAGGGTCGACCTGCCCAAATTATCTGTATCAGTTAGGGTAGAGGGATTGATGGTTTGGCGCAGCAATCGCTAGCCCTCTGCATGTGGAAAACATATAACGCATGGCGGCAGTGGCTGGTAATTAAATTATATATAAACACACAGGAAGGGTACCCAGCACTCAAACGGAATAATGAAAGAAAGTTGAAATGTCAAAAAAAAGTGATTTTACTAGAATATAGTCACAAAATACTAGGGCATGTAGCGTACTGTTACTCAGAGTAGTGTAAATAGCAAAAAGACAGTTTACAGATATTGTACAAATATACAATTAATGTGCACAAAGTGGAATAGGAGAACAAACGAGAAGGGAAGGGAACAAGACAAAGATAAGGGGGGCAACGTTTCGGGGTGTAATGCCCCTTCTGGCCCGTTCCCCAAGATCACAGCGATCCAAGTGTACTTCCCTTATGCCCTATAAGGACAGTGTCTCCCAACAAGTAAAAAATACACTGGCAAAGAGGGTGAAATGAGTATACATATGACCAAAGGATAACAATGCAATATCCAACCTAATGACTAGCAACAGTGCTAATCTGAGTAAAGCCCAATGGGGCTAATGGCTATAAGATAAGTCAAAAGGTGTACCTATGGCACAAAGGATAATAATGCAATATCAGCCTAATGACAAGCAGCAGAGCTGATAAGAAAAACACACAGATAGGGCCTCATGCAGAGAGCAGCGCTAACAGGGAAAGCGGCATGTTTTGCCGAAATCTGCCTTTAGAAAGGCAGATAATGGCGAGTTTAAAAAAAAGCGCCATTTTTTTTTTTTTTCTGAAACTCTCCGCGCGGCTGGAGAGAACCTAAATCTCTCCAGTGTTGAAAACGGCCGTATTCAGAGAGCCGCGAACGCCATCTAGTGGCTGTTCGCGCCAAATAAATGGCGCGATTTTCAACATTTTGCTTCGCCAGCAAGAAGCTGGCGCTCGGCGGCCGGTGGGGGAGAAAAAAAAAAACGCGATTTTTTTCCCACTAGTTTCAACAGCGCTCATATCGCTGAAACTCTCCATATGCAGACAGGATTCTAAATGCAGTTTTCGGACCTTTCTGCATATGGAGAAAAAAACTCTCCATTAAAGCTACTTTTTATTCCCCTCTCCAATTTTAAATAGCGCTGCTCTCTGCATGAGGCCCATAGTGCTTAGAAACTCCTGTCTTTGGCTGAGTCCATAGACATTTCTCCCGTGCGGAGGCGCGTGGAGGCTGAGGGAAAGCGGGTGCTTTCCCTGGCCTTACTACACGTGCCGTCCGGGGGCGTGTCTATGGGCGGGCCAGTGACGTCACGGAGCTGGTTCGCCCTCATTGGGTGAACCGCTCACGTGACCGGCCCTCCGCTCCCCTCAGTGCTGAAACTAAAAAATTTTTTGACTGCTATGCCTCCGCACGCCTCCGCAAGCGTGCGCGAGCCCCTGCTAAAGCCACTCTCATTGTGGCTGCAGGGGCTCACTGGCAAGCGTGAGCGCGGCTCAGCGCGGGTCAGCGGCTAAGCGCTGACCATGCCCACGGGCCTTATTGGAGCCAAAGCTCAAAGTATACGCTGCTGTCAGCTGCAAAAGCCAATAATGGTGCAACAACAAAGTCAGTCAAGTGAATGAGGAGGTCACCACTTAGATGTTCAGGAGTATTACGTGCACCCAAATCCAGGAATGTCTCTGGCAGCAGCACTGGGAATTCTGCCGGTCGCCGCCAGGTTCCCGGGCACCACAGTCATTGTTTATCTTCATTACACTATTAGAGTGCTGTTTAATCTACATACTTTCTGTAATTAAATAATCATGGAGTTTTAACGTGCTTTCTGTATTCACAGTGGGGGAAGCAGGCGCAGCGCGGTAAGTCTGGCTGATAGGTCATTCTTTCATTTACTGGGCCCGGGAGCGGGCTGGGTTTGCATCTGGCGTGGATATTAACATGTGCAGTCAGGGTGTAGGGTCACAGCTCGGTGTGTGGGGTGAGTCCCCAGTAAGTGGCCTTAATGGGGCCTCCGGGTGGCGGAACTGTCAGGCCAGTCATCGTAGGGACACCGTGAAAACCCAAAATGAAGCTCCACCCTATGCAGATGAGCCCCAGATAGCAGTCCCGCCGAAACGATTGTGCGGGCCGGAGGCACCGACGCAGGCGGTCGGGCGCTGTACCCCTGGCACCAATCTTAGGAAGCTGGGCTCTATCCTATGCGGGTAGGCCCAGGCGGCCATGAAAAGGGGGACCTAGGGTGAGCGGATGACGGGGCGGTCGGGAGATGTCTCCCGCGGGACGGTAGATCAGGGCGGTTTGGAGAAGGTCTCCCGCCGGAAGATACCGAGAATAGGGCTGACGACAAAATGACTAGCGACTGTGTAGACGGACGTTCACAAAGGTACACAATTGGAGACTTTATAAGGTGAAATTATAATAGGCTTTATTGTGCCTTTTCCTTTTCATCAGGAAATCATCCAAACACGGGGGGGGGGGGGAACAAAGCTTCTATTCACTTGGGAGTATTTCTAGTGAAATCCTATGCAATTAATTCACATCTCCCCTAGTCAAGCATGTCTCGCAGCCCCAAAACATATAGCATGAAATAAGCAGATATAAGCAGTCTTAATAATGAAAGTCTTATCTGTTTCTTGCTGTAGAGTAAGCTTCTCTGCTCTCCTGGAACCGCACCCGTGCGTGCACAGAAAATATCAGCATCCAGGTTTAGAATTCTTATTTGGTGTCTTGCAATCAGCTATGCTGGGCAGAGCTCAAGACCGGTCAGCTCCAGAGATGTGTGTTCTCTTGGTCAGTCTCTCCTGGGAGTCTCAAGAACACTGCTCTGTCTCTCCAAAGGTCAGCTCTCAGTCAGAGCTAAGGAGTCACTTCCTGTCTTAACAGACAGGCTTTTGTAAGCAATCTAGATCAGGCAGGTGGTGTTTGTTAATTGACTACCAGCAGTTAACCACCACACTGCTAGATTAAAGGCACATTACTTGAACAGGGATTACTCCCCTGTTACAGACTGGCTGTTTATTTTCACGTATTGTTAAGGCAATAACGCTGCGACCAATTTTTACTTCCACAAAACTGTGTCGTCTCAGTTTGTAGGTGGGGGGTAAGTAACCCACGCAGAAGGCACACGGAGCCTTTACTGTGGCAGAAGCAAAGAAAGATGCAGAACACAGTGATAGAATCATTCTTCTAAGAATTCTGGGCCTGAGAGAAGGCATTGATGGAAAAGATTGCACAAGCTTTGTAGAAGGCTTCATGCTCTTAACCCAAGGGTGTCAAACTCAGTCCTCAAGGGCCACCAACAGGCCAGGTGTTATGGATATCCCTGCTTCAGCACAGGTGGCTCAATCAGTAGCTCTCGAAGACTGAGCCACTGATTAAGCCACCTGTGCTGACGCAGGGGTGTCCGGCAAACGTGACCTGTTCGTCATATCCATAACACCTGGCCTGTTGGTGGCCCTTGAGGACTGAACTTGATACCCCTTCCTTAATAGGTCAAATCCTCCGACATCCCCAAGTGCTGCTTATCCTAAAAAAAGTCAAGAGCAAAATCACCGCTGCAGTGGGAGGGGAGGAGAAAGACCATTATGTCAGGCCTTAAAGATCTGCAGAAAACAAGGATGGCAAATCGGGTTTCCTGCGGCAGGAGCTCAAAGCCCTTCATGGCTAATTAATTCCGCTATAAAAAAAACAGTGCCTATCTGGGGGACCTGCATCTTGCCATATCCATGAAGCCCGTACCGCCGAGCTAGCCAACTCCCGTCTTCAAGAGCTAACCAACAGGTCAGGGTTTCAGGATATCCCTGCTTCCGCCCAGGCGGTGCAGTCTTCGAATGAGCCACCTGCGCTGAAGCAGGGGTTATCCTGAAAACCTGACCTGTTGGAAGCTCTTGAAGATGGGAGTTGGCCTCCCCTGCCTTATCGCTATTCCGAAGCGTGTGAAAACGGCTGTATTTGCTGCGTTTTTTTGGTTCGGGTTAAGCAATCCCGCGTGATATGCACAGGTTGTATGCAGAGGAGGCAGACCCGCAGAATGACATGTGTATCGTCCGTTCATTAAAAGGGCAGTTTAATCTACACAATACATTGTTAACATTGTATTTCATGAAAAGAATATAAACCTACAACTAAAAAAAAAAAACACTCAACCGAACTCCTGTATAGGTCCTTGTAACAGGGGACTTATCCCTGTTCAGTAATGTGTCTTTAATCCAGCAGTGTGGTGGTTAACCTCTTGTAGTTAATTACTAAACACCACCTGCCTGAATTAGATGGCTTAGAAAGCCTGTCTTTTGAAACAGGAAGTGAGAACTCTTTAGCTGACACCTGAGCTGAACTTGGAGACACACTTGTTTTGAGCTCTGCCAAAAGTTAGCAGAGCTGCTTTCAAGACACAAGGCCCAAATAAGACTTCTAAACCTGGATGCTGATTTTCTGTGCACGCTCCGTGCGGTTCCAGGAGAGCAGAGAAGCTTACTCTACAGCTGATAAACAGATAAGACTTTCATTATTAAGAGATTGCTTATATCTGCTTATTTTCATGCTATGTTTGGGGCTGGGGAGAAATGCTTGACTAGGGAGATGTGAATTGGTTGCATAGTGTTTTCACTAGAATTACTCCCAAGTGAATGGAAGCTTTTGTTCCCCCCCCCTGTGTTTGGATAATTTTCCTGATAAAAAAGAACAGGCACAATAAAGCCTATTATAATTTCACATTATAAAGCCTCCTAATTGTGTACCTCTGTGAACGTCCGTCCACAGTCCTCATTGTGTCAGTAACCAATGCTTTCCTCCACTCGGAGGAAAGTGTCGGGAACACTGAAATGCCAGCAGCGACCCCCACCCAGAGCTCCTCGCGTTTGCTCAAACTGCAGCGTGAACACAAAAGCGTCTGTGGGAGTTTCCGTGCGATAGTGCCAATCGTGGCACCATCGCACGATCGTAGTGTAATGAACACCCCCTTTCCCTGGAATTCCCTATGACACACTATTAGACTGTCCCCCAGCATTCAGACATTTAAAAACTCCCTGAAAACTCACCTTTTCAAGGAAGCCTATCTGCATTGAATTTAGGGTTGCCAGATGTCCAGTATTGAACCGGACTGTCCTGTATTTGGACACTGTCCAGTAAGAAATGGGTGGTAATACTGGACATGTATGTATATACTGGTATTACCTCTCTGGACATAGTGACCTGACTGGCATATGGGGGGGAGGGGGGGAGGAGACAGGATTTCCCTGAGCAGGGAGAGAGCAGGGCTGTGGCTTGGGGGCTGGGAAGATTCCTCCATCCTGATTGGCTGCTGCTGGGTAATATAGCCAATAAGGAGGTGGTGTCAGGAGCCTGAGGGTGGGGCCAAGGAGAGGAGGAAGCAGCATGGAGGTGTGTGTGTGTGTGTGTGTGTGTGTGTGTGTGTGTGTGTGTGTGTGTGTGTGTGTGTGTGTGTGTGTGTGTGTGTCTCTCGAGCACGTCGCACGTTTCACCATTGTGTCCAGTATTTTTGGAGAAGCCGCCTGGCACCCTATTTGTGAAACATATAAACACTCACAGAGGCTTTATTCAGCTACTATTCATACATAAAAAGTTCAGTCATAAGATCATTAGATAACCCGTTTACCCAGTGTAACAATGTTATTACACGATCGCCTCCCAAAAGTACAAATACAACCAAATGATGTCTGGCAATGCTGGCTACTGTATCAATTGCTACATTTTATTCTGATACCAGGGCTGGTAAAATGTCATCCAACGTTTTAAAAGGCAGAAGGAAGAGAAACATAATCAATGAAATGACTGATAAAATGCGTAAGCATTTAATAAAGGATAGAAGAATAAATTACGTTACAAAAAATTGTATACTAATCCAGGGGTGCGCAAACTTTTGGCCCTGCGCCCCCCTGCCTGCTCAGCCCCTGTGCTCCCCCCTCCACCCCGGTATCCGGCGTCAAATGACACCACAGGGTCATGTGCTGTCACCCCGCGGCTTCGCCAAAGCCGTCAGAGAGATGGTAAGTTAGTTACAGAGACGTCGCGCGGTCCCCTGACATTTAATTTAAATGCCTTTGGGGAGTGCGCAGGACCTTTGTAACTGCCGTGCCCCCCCAAAAAAAATTCTCTGTACTAATCTATACATAGAAAACAAATACACCTGAAATTATACATTTCTTGACTTACTCCAAGAAGCAAAAAAATTGAATCTCAGATCACAAAAGATGAACTCATAATGACCCAGAGAGATTTTTATAAACATATCATTAAATAAGTTATGGTGGGTAAAAAAGTGACAAAAAACCCTCCACCTCACAACATACAGCAAATAAGGATATCCGCATATTCACCTCTCAGACAGGTCTGCCACACTGCCCTTCCCCACTACCTTTTAGCATACAGTACTTCCAGTGCAGTCAGGGATTCTGGGAAATGACATGCAAATGAGCACACAGTATCAAATTTTGCTTCAAATCCATTTTAACATGGACTCCTATAAGTTTTTGCCTGCCACATTACACAGCTTTTCAGCACTGCCTGGGTTACAGAAGTGCAGAGCCAGTAACCCTTCTCACAGACAGCTATTTTGTGACCTTTTGGGTCCCATCAATGTGAGGCCGGTTACACTGGCTTTGCAATTGGAAACTGTGATAGGTCTCAACCACTGAATGCGTGCTCATTTGCATGTAATTTTCCAGAATCCCTGGTTACAGCAGAAGCATTGCATGCCAAGAGATAATGGGGAAAGGCAGACCTGTCTGAGACATGTGACTGTGCTCACACGTGGTATTTTTATTTGCTATAAACATATCAAAACGTTTGTTTCTGACCATCTACAAACGCTATATAAATTCCTAGTCAATAATATAAAAAAAGGTACTAAAACCTTCATCGTGTTCATGAAAATAAGGAACAAGGCTGTCAATGGTAATTACCTGGCTCATAAATCCTCCACAACGGAGAATGAACAGACCCTTCAGGGGTCTCGCTACAAAATGAATTTTATTCCACAGAGATTGACGTTGAGGTCATCTTGTCAAAGGTCAGAGTCGTTGAGCGAAACGTCGATCTCTGTGAAATAAAATGTGTTTTCTACCAAGACTCCTGGAGTGCCGGTTCCTCCTGCATGCTGGGGGATGTATAAACCACGCACATCTCCCCGCAGTGGGCTGATCTTCCTGCACCGGAGGGAGCTGAACACAGTCCAGTGAATGCCCTTATACTATACCTTTCTAATGGTCATTATCTTACAGATAATCTGCAACTGGACCATCCTAAGGTTACAGCGAAGCACCCACTTAAAACTGTATATTTCGTGGGGTTTGCGCTTGTTTGTACATTTATAAATATTTGACCAAAAAAAACATAAGTGAATGTAAAGGTTAGCCATGTCTTAAAGCTGCAGACCAAGCCATATCCTATATTGTGTGTGTTTTTAAATACATCAATACTGTACTATGAGAAAATACTTGCAGCATTTTTTTAAAATCAACTCTGAATTACATTTTTAATGTATTATAATGTAACAAGCCTTTATTATTTCTATAGCAACTGTTTACCAAGTCACATCCCCTTCCTCTCCTGAAACAAGCTCTGGCACACCCCTTTCTCAGCCCTGCCCTCTCTCTAGCAGTGCACTGACTGTATCTAGTGACTGCCTGGTCACATGATCTTCCCCACAGAACTTGTGCATACTAATATGGAAATGCATTCCACTGACTGCAGAATACTCCTCTGCAGCCATTTAGTGAACCCCCGAGCCGAATCTTTACAGATCGATCCGAGGAGAATGGATCGATCGGCAACTTAGCTAATTACTTATTGGATTGTATTGATGCGCATATTAAAGGGAGAAAAAATTAAATTAAAAAAAAACTTAAATGTAAAAAAAAATATGGCTGCTTGCTCTGCTGCTTTGTATTTCCGTCATATGGGAACTACAGTATATGGCTTTACAAGGCATTGCTGGCCCCTTTGGAAGCCAGGGGGCTTAATGTATTATCTCATTAAGGGCCTCATGCAGAGAGCAGCGCTATTTGAAATCTCGCCATTTTCCGGAGAAAATTGCGCTAAAAACAGCTGAAAATGGCGAGCTAGGGAAAACGCGCCATTTTTTTTTTTCTATTTCAAAATCTCGGCGCGCGGCTGGCGAGAAACTACATCTCGCCAGTCTGAAAAGTATCCGAATTCAGAAAGGCGCGCACGCCATCTAACGGCTGTTTTTGGCGCGATTTTCGTCAATTTTCTCCGCCAACTAACGTTGGCAAGAAGCAGGAGCTCGCCGGCTATAGGGGAAAAAAAAATGCGCGATTTTTTTTTCTCCCCTTTCAGCTGCGCGCATCTCCTCATTTACAATTCTCCACATGCAGTAATGCTAAAAATAGCGGATTTCGCCCATTTCTGCATATGGAGAATAAAAGTCTCCATTAAACCTACTTTTTATTCCCCTCTCCAATTTTAAATAGCGCTGCTCTCTGCATAGGCCCCTAAGTACGGTCAGAACCACACTCTAACTCGCATGCATTGATTCTGTAGGCTTGAATGAATGGGAAACCCATCTTACGAAGGAGGAACCACAAGGATAGGAAAATCAATAGGCTGAAATGTACACTCCAGCACCACCAACCTCCTGCCGGAACCCGAGCTTCCCTTAGTGTGTTCTGGGTTTCCCACAGTTGCCCATACATTATTAACTGCGCGGAAAGGATTAGTGCGGTCCCGGTTTGTTTTGACCCAGGTCATTCCTGAAAGGTTTAATTTGCTCGGATGAACCTACTTTCATAAGTGTTAAATCAGGGGGCAGCCACCTCCAGTCCCCAAGAGCTACCAACAGGTCAGTGACTGTCATGACATTCTGCTTCTGCACGGGTGGCTGAGCCACCTTTGCTGAAGCGGCGACTAATTGAAGCACCTGTTCTGAAACTGGGACTGATTGAGCCACCTGTGCTGAAGCTGGGATTGATTGAGCCACTTGTGCTGAAGCAGGAATATCTGCCCACAAAAATGTTTTCACGTCTATTTCTCCAAAACAGAGATTTGAATGATTCTATCTGGATGAAAATAATGTATAGAAGTAAGTGGTGGCAATGCACGTTTACTGGTATATGTGAAATAACACTACATACGCAGATAGAGACGCAGGGGGTATGAGTGGGTGTGGATTTAGTGCTGGGTACGTGCGTGCACAGAAAGTGCTTGTGTGTTTACACAGCTGTCTTCATTTAACATAGGGGCGGCCAACTCCAGTACTCAAGAGCTACCAACAGGTCAACTCTTCAGGATATTCCCAGCTTCAGCACAGATGGCTCAATCAATCCCAGCTTCAGCACAGGCGTCTCAATCAGTCCCAGATTCAGCACAGGTGCCTCAATTAGTTGCTGCTTCGGCACAGGTGGCTCAGTCTTTGACTGAGGCACCTGTGCAGAAGCAGGGATATCCTGAAAACCTGACCTGTTGGTAGCTCTCGAGTACGGGAGTTGGCTACCCCTGTGTTAAATTATTGCTTCTAATTGCAGTCTCAGTAGTGCGTTATGTAGGGAATAGGCCTGCACATGACAAATAAGTGATGATACTGTAGTGCAAATGACAAATGGATTTCCATACAGAACAGCCCTTATCCTCCGAACTCAAGCATCACCTTGATTGGATTTCCTGCTGTCTCTCGCAGACCACCCAGGCAGCAGAGAGGTTAATGTAGCACCCTGATTATATCCGCGCTACGGGTGCTTGTTTTCAAAGATAACTGCGTTTATTTTGCATAAATTTGATTTAGTTAGAAAAAAAAAAGTGTGACAAACTACATATTTAAACCTTTTTACACCCAAAGGTACCTGCATAATAAGCATGGGGTGGGGGAGAGAGCACTTCTGTATATAACACATGGGGCAATACCTGTACGCAAACCTGAGATACCTTGCAGCACACCTGATATAACTGTAAGTACACCTGATATACCAGGCGATACCTTTAAGCACACCTGAACTACCTTGAGATACCTGTAAGCACACCTGAGCTTCCTTGAGATACCTGTAAGCACACCTGAGCTACCTTGAGATACCTGTAAGCACACCTGAGCTACCTTGAGATACTTGTAAGCACACCTGAACTACCTTGAGATACCTGTAAGCACACCTGAGCTTCCTTGAGATACCTGTAAGCACACCTGAGCTACCTTGAGATACTTGTAAGCACACCTGAGATACCTGTAAGCACACCTGAGCTACCTTGAGATACTTGTAAGCACACCTGAGATACCTGTAAGCACACCTGAGCTACCTGAGAAATAACCTAATTTGAATATGCCAATTCCTTTTAACAGAGCCCAAAGAATAAGGTGGGCAGGGAGCGAGGGGCGTGAGCTGTTCAGTTTGCAGGCACTGATTGATGCTCAGATGTTACACAGACCTGTCAGCATGAAAACAGCTGTGTATACACACAAGCACTTTCTGTGCACGCACATACCCAGCACTAAATCCACACCCACACCCACATACCCCCTGCTTCTCTATCTGCGTATGCAGTGTTATTTCACATATACCAGTAAAAGTGCATTGCTACCATTGACTTCTATGCATTATTTTCATCCAGATAGAATCATTCAAATCTCTGTTTTGGAGAAATTGACGTGAAACGTTTTTGTGGGCAGATCAGCAATATTGATTTTCATCACTCAGCCCTGATCAAGACTCACACCATTTAGATATACAAAATAATAGCACGTATTCATACAACGCTACTTTCCAGTTAAAGAGACACCCTGTTTGTTCTGAAAAATATAAGGGGAGCTTAGCAGAACAGCCATAGTTACATAGAACACGGGTGCGCAACTCCAGCACTCAAGACCCCCCAACAAGTCAGGTTTTAAGGATATCCCACCTTCAGCACAGGTGGCTCAATCAGTGGCTCAGTCGATTGAGCCACCTGTGCTGAAGCATATTGAGCCGCCTGTGCTGAAGCAGGGATATCCTTAAAACCTAAACTGTTGGTGGCCTTTGAGGACTGGAGTTGGCCATAGAAGACCCACACATACATTGCAAATACTATAATATACAGGGTATTATTGCAGACATCCAGCCAAGACATCGACTTCAAGGAAATCTTTAGAAGTCTGCAACTGCACTTAAGGTTTCAGAGAGCATCCTTTAGGAGGATCCTTCAGCGCACTTAGAAATCTTGATTGTGTCTGTGCTGCTTGATCTCCAGTGGCTTCGGGTAGGACGCATCCAGCCTCAGTACAGTATATGTACCACATCACAGTGATGATGCAAAGGCAGGGAACACCATGGTAATCCTACCAGGAGCAGTGAGACAGAAGGGATATTACAACTTGTCTGCACAACATATGCTTTTTATACTTTACAGCCTGATATGGGGTTTTATTGCTGCCTCACTGAGTGTGTGGGGCTTCTGCCATCCTAAACAGACGAGTGGTCCTCCCTGGTAGTGAATTGCTTGGAGGGGAGTCCCGGACCTTGGGCTTTGCGGGGGCCCAAGGTGGCATGATGGCAGCGGGGCCCCCCTGTAAAAAAAAAAAAAGGGGGGGGGACTTACATGGACCAGCAGCCCTCCTCTGGCGTCAACAACACGTGACATCACGTTGCCATTAATGCAACGCCACGTGCTTCCTCCTCTCCTTCCTCCTGTCGGCGCCGGGATCCAATGTCCGACCGGAGGGGAAAGCTGGAGATGGGGGGGCCCGGCGCTCCCACCTCAAGCTCCCCCCTCCAGTTGGGTGAAAGTTGGATCCTGGCACCGACAGGAGGAGGGAGCGTGGGGCCCCCCGAAGGCGCGGGACCCTACGCCTTGCTCGCCCTTAGATTGTGATGTCCATTCTAAGTAGAAAATGATTTAGGTGGAGGTTGGAAGCAATTTTCCCTATGGCTTTATATTTCAGCCTGTCCCATACATTAAGAGCATATCTTCCATGCTCTGCACCGAATCGGAGACTACTACGAGTTTGTTAGCCCAGGGTTTTATCAGAAGCTCCTTCTCCGCGGCCTACCACCAACATGGGTTAATTCTGAGACTAGCACCAGTCTGTAAACACAGAGCACCCACTTTTTGGATTTCTTTGAAATCTCTGCATCGGATTGTGTTAAATGTATGTAGGTTCTAAATCAAGTGTGTCACCCAGGTCATTCGCTAGGAAGTTTCCAACCACCTCTTGTCTGGTTAAAAAATAATAATGTTGACAGCAGTGGGAAATAAGATGATAAACCAAGGTCAGGAATTTCATCCACCCAGTTATAACGTGCACATTCTATTCCTTCCCAACGCCTCCTACTGACGCTCCCCAAACTGCAAGGCGAAGCGTCAGGCCCATTGTAGATTGATACATTGACACGAAGTCATTCTGCGTCACCGTGGCCTTAATACAAAGCCCCTGCAAAGGGACGGGCTGCGTGGTTCTGCATAAAGATCCCCGCAGCCGTGTGTGCATCATAGACTGGAGAAGCAAAGCTCTGTTAAATCACACAGACGTTCGTTCTGCAAGGACGGCTGACGCGGGACCAGTGTCAGGGTGTGCTGCAGCTAACGCTCTTGGGGGGGTTTCGCCAAATCACGGTGACCCAGGCGTGAGTGCAAGGCAGTGCCACATAGAATTACAAATCATGTCATGTCCCTACACGGGCAGCTCTCATAACACAGTCGATGCATCATGCAGACTGTATTATCACCATACAGACTGAATTATCACCATGCAGACTGAATTATCACCATGCAGACTGTATTATCACCATGCAGACTGTATTATCACCATGCAGACTGTATTATCACTGTATTATCACCATGCATACTGTATTATAACCATGCAGACTGTATTATCACCATGCAGACTGTATTATCACTGTATTATCACCATGCATACTGTATTATCACCATGCAGACTGTATTATAACCATGCAGACTGCATTATCACCATGCAGACTGAATTATAACCATGCAGACTGAATTATCACCATGCAGACTGAATTATCACCATGCAGACTGTATTATCACCATGCAGACTGTATTATCACCATGCAGACTGTATTATCACCATGCAGACTGTATTATCACCATGTATTATCACCATGCAGACTGTATTATCACCATGCAGGCTGTGTTATCACCATGCAGACTGTGTTATCACCGTGCAGACTGTATTATCACCGTGCAGGCTGTATTATCACCGTGCAGGCTGTATTATCACCGTGCAGACTATATTATCACCGTGCAGACTGTATTATCACCATGCAGACCAGTTACTGTATATAACACACTGTGCTTTGGAGTCAGTGGTAATACAATTGGCCCAGTTGCACAAGAGAGCGCTAAACATTAACACGCCTTTAATCCCATTATGAATCGGAGCTGAGCCGTGCTATAGCTTAGCAGCCTTTTGTGGATCGGGGCCATTGACTGTTATGTTTGATGTCATTGCAGCATTTGTTTGAATAATGCAAACTAGCAAGACTTGAATAAATAATGCATCAGATTGCAAGCTCACTGGGGCAGTGCCTGCTGTCCCCATCATGCTTTCTATATTCGAGGCACGGATTGCATTATCACTCCGACAGACATCCTGCCAATGAGGTGGATTAGGGCACTGCAAGGAAAACTACTCGTGCAGTTTAGTAACCCAGATCATTAACTTCTAATAACACAACAGCCACACTCTGGGCTCTGTGCAAAGATCCCAACATGCTCATGGAACCCAAGAGATAAACCATATTCTCCTAATCCCCACAACCTGTGGTGTATGTACCCACAAGGAATAATAACAATATTTTTGTATACCCTATCTCCCCCCCCCCCCCCCCCTATGTTTCTTCTGTACCCCATAACCCTAATTAAATACAAAAGAAAAAGATAAACGAATAAAAGTCATATAATTGTTGTGCAGCTGGAAACCTTGGCGTGGGCAGTGTGGGCAGTGTGGGTTGCGTGGGCAGTGTGGGCAGTGACCTTTACATTTGCAGAGAGATCTTTGTGCAGCCTCAGGCAGATCGGTACATAATGACACTGTGAGCTCTTTGGAGAACCTTGAATTTCAATCCACTTTTCTCCCTCTTGCAGATGTGTGAATGTTTCCTTTAGGGCACTGGTGGGTAACAGGCAAAAGGGACTTCACCTGCGGCCCCAACCTCCTCTCTCTCTCTCTCTCTGTTCCCTACTTGAGCATATGAAGGCGCAGCTACATGAGAGGGAGAGTGAGAGGTGAGCTCAGGTGGGGGAGAGGAATGGAGGGGGGCGGGGAATGAACAGTGATAGAAAAGGGGGGAGGAAAACACTGAGAGAAGGGAGGAGAACATAGAGAGAAGGGGGAGAACAGTAAGAGAGGGAGGGGGAGAACAGAGAGAGAGAGCGAGAGGGGGGCAAAGAGAGAGTGGGAGGGCAGTGAGAGATGGGGCAGTGACAGAGGGGTTGGGAAACAGTCAGAGGTGGGGCAATAAGATGTAGAGGGGGAACAGTAAGAGAGATCAGCACAGAGAGGGGTGCAGGAGATCAGCGGAGAGGGGGGGAGGAGATCAGCGGAGAGAGGTTATACGGAGCAACTGGAGTATTACTAATAGGTTGACGAAAACAGTAAACATTCAGTTATGCTTATCTTTAAGGTGTAGTGGTTAAAGTTTTGGACTGGATCTTGTGGATTCAGTTCCAGCCTGAGTCATTTATGCACGCGCAATCTTGGGAACCAGACATTAGATAGTAAGCTCTTGTGAGAAATCACACAATTGGGCCTGAAATCTTCTATGTTCAACAAATATTACACTGCTAATGTTGTGTAAGAGCCTATTAATACCACGTCAGTGGTGGTAACTATTTTCCAGCAAGCACGTGTGACTTCTGAATAAATTTGCATTTAAAAGCACAATTATTATCATTTATTTGGAATGCGCCAACATATTCCGCAGCGCTATACAATGGCGGCAGAGAGTTATGTGCTGTGGGTCGTATAAACAGAATGACATACCAAATAGGGACAAACAATCGCACACAGATACAGAGGTTATGAGGGCCCTGCTCCTCAGAGCTTACAGTGTATATATATATATATATATATATATATATATATATATATATATATATCTGCTGTGTTTAATCCAGGGAGTGGCTAACTCCAGTCCTCAGGAGCTACCAACAGGCCAGGTTTTCAGGATATCCCTGCTTCAAAACAGGTGGCTCAGTCGAAGACCTGTGCTAAAGCAGGGATATCCTGAAAACCTGTCTGCCCGTGGGCCCCTGAGGACTGGAGTTGGCCACTCCCTGGTTTAACCCATTTGCTGTGACACGGTTCTGCAAATAGCATAGACATCATCAGAAATAAGTCTTAAAAATCCAAAGATGTTTCATGTCTTCAGCATTTAGGGCCTCATGCAGTAAGCCCCGATAAGGCTTTTTCGGCATTTTATAGCCGTTTTTTGCCCTCCTGATTCAGTAAGCCCCGATAAGTGGGAATTATCGGCAACTTTTCTTCCGAAAAAAAAAATTTCGCCACCCGGCTGCCGATAAGCCACTTATCGGGACTTTTTTTTCCCGCCTGAATTCAGTAAGCCCCGATCAGCTTTTTGGTGCTGATCGGCAGGCCAGATTGGAGATTTTATGGCCAATCCAGCCCGCCAACTAAAGTTGGCAACTTGCTGAAGGAGAAGCATCGGCAAGGGCGACACTTAGGAAAAATCAGCCCTTTTTCCTGCCTGTGATTGATGCCGGGGGTCTCCGGAGCTGATACCCGCACCGGAGCCCCCCGGCATGCATCCGAGGCAGGAAAAAGGCATTTAAAAGCCACTTCATTACCTTAGCGGCTAACCGCTAAGGCAATGAAGGGGTTAACCCACCGTGCCAGCGTTATTGTGGGTAGCGGGGATGGGTGAGGGGGGTATTTGGCCCTGGGTGTGAGTTTAGGACTTGCGGGGGGGATGCGGGGGCACTTAACCCCTTCACGACCGTAGCGGTTAATACCGCTACGGTCCTGAAGGGGTTAAGGCCTCCCGCTACCCACCCGCAAGCCCTAAACAACCACCGTTGGGGCTAATGCCCCCTTCACACACCCCCACTACCCACAATAATAAAAAAAACACACCCCAGCCCCACAATAACGAATTAAATAAATAATTAAATAATATATATATATATATATATATACCCAACAACACCTATACCCCCCTAACATACAGTATAGTAATGGGCAGAATGACTATTATCCACAAATGGATAATAGTGCAGTTGTCCATTTACAATACATACACAACAATAAAGACTTTAAATACATATAGCACTCACCCATGTCCCACTGCCACGATGAAGGCCATCCTCATCGTCATCCTGCCCATGCCCCATCCGCTTCTGCAAAACAAACACAAGAATTACAACATCCAAATTAATGTCCCCTAACCCCTTAATCACCATAGCGGTTATTAACCGCTACAGTTATTAAGGGGTTAAGCCACCATCACCCACATACCCTCCCCCACAAAGCCCCCCAACCACCCTCACCCAATACCCACAGGGGAGTCCTACCAAATACCCTTGGGCCTAATACCCCCTCCCCCAGCACATACAGTACAATAATGTGCCAAATAACTATTATCCACATAGGGATAATACATTATTTGGCCATTATTAAACACATTCAATAACGTTAAAATGTAAAGAAACTTGTACTAACCTCATCAATAAGAAGTCTCCGTCGCCAGCATCATCCTTGGGGTCCGTTGCCAACATTAGAAATAGCCACAACATTTCAATATCATTAACATAACACTGAACCCCTTAATCACCTTATCGGGTACTAACCTGAAAGGTAATTAAGGGGTGAAGCCATCCTGCAATGCCTACAACAGTTATGCATAACATCCTCAGTGAAATAAAAACCAATTGCCTAACCAAATTCCATTTAATCATTCAATCTGTAGGCTCACATGCCTCATAAAACATTGCATTTACAGTGTATACATGTAGCATAACATGTAAACTGCATGTACACGCTGCAAATCAATGTTAACAATACAATAATGCCACTCAAATCGCCATACATCACAAGAAGTATATTATTTAATACAATAAACTCACCATCAATGAATTACTACACATCAATTACATCCCTAAACAATTAAAATACCATCCATACCAATTACACAATGAACTAAAGCTATCCTAACAGAGAACAACTTCAAAACATAGTCAAAAGTACACCAACAATTACAATATAATAAAGCAAGGCTTTCCATATCCTACTGTACGGCCTGGAAGCTCAAAACTTACATCTGTCTAAAAATAAAACACATTTAGCACACATCAATGCATAGCCACAATGATTAACAATACAGAATTAGAAGCTTTAACAACACTATCATTTCTTACCCTGTATATATATCTGTACACATACATACAGACATACATACAGTGGGAAGAAATGATATGCATTGTAAAAAATGAAAACATGAAAAAGCAACACAAAAAACAGTTACATTAAGTACATTTCTTTATTTAACTTACCATTACTTGCCCCCACCGACTCCCGTTGATCAGCTTACTCACGAACCAATCCACGACACCATCCACGACACCATCCAGGAACAAATCCACGACACAATCCAGGAACAAATCCACGAACCAAACCAGGAACCAATCCAAGAACAAGTGCAGGAACCAATCCAGGAAGCAAGCCACGAAGAAATCCAAGAAACAATCCACGACACGATCCAGGAACAGGAACCCATAAAAGAAAAAAAACATAACAAATTAAACATTAAAATAATAAAACATGACAATCAAGGGTTGTACTAGTTTTATTCTTAGTGAATCTGTATTACAATACCTTGTTCCGGGGTCTTCTTGACGTCCGGTGCCACGCCCTGGTCTTCAATCTTCAGGAGGAGGTCCGTCCTCCTCGGCATCTGCCTTCAAAATGAGACGACATAGGCTTTTATAGGCCTATGACGTCACATTTGTCGTCATATGGTTCCCACGGCCCTGATTGGGCCGTGAAAACCATGTGTTTTGGCCGATGTAAAAAAATTGATGACGTCACTTAAAGGCAATGCCAGCACAGCCAATCAGAATGGCTTTGCTGCTATTGCCTTTAAGAAAACGTCATGAAATGACACATGGCCGGACTCACATGGTAAGCCAGCCAATCAGAGCGTGGGAACTCCATCCCTACTCTGATTGGCTGGCTTACCATGTGAGTCCGGCCATGTGTCATTTCATGACGTTTTCTTAAAGGCAATAGCAGCAAAGCCATTCTGATTGGCTGTGCTGGCATTGCCTTTAAGTGACGTCATCAATTTTTTTACATCGGCCAAAACACATGGTTTTCACGGCCCAATCAGGGCCGTGGGAACCATATGACGACAAATGTGACGTCATAGGCCTATAAAAGCCTATGTCGTCTCATTTTGAAGGCAGATGCCGAGGAGGACGGACCTCATCCTGAAGATTGAAGACCAGGGCGTGGCACCGGACGTCAAGAAGACCCCGGAACAAGGTATTGTAATACAGATTCACTAAGAATAAAACTAGTACAACCCTTGATTGTCATGTTTTATTATTTTAATGTTTAATTTGTTATGTTTTTTTTCTTTTATGGGTTCCTGTTCCTGGATCGTGTCGTGGATTGTTTCTTGGATTTCTTCGTGGCTTGCTTCCTGGATTGGTTCCTGCACTTGTTCTTGGATTGGTTCCTGGTTTGGTTCGTGGATTTGTTCCTGGATTGTGTCGTGGATTTGTTCCTGGATGGTGTCGTGGATGGTGTCGTGGATTGGTTCGTGAGTAAGCTGATCAACGGGAGTCGGTGGGGGCAAGTAATGGTAAGTTAAATAAAGAAATGTACTTAATGTAACTGTTTTTTGTGTTGCTTTTTCATGTTTTCATTTTTTACAATGCATATCATTTCTTCCCACTGTATGTATGTCTGTATGTATGTGTACAGATATATATACAGGGTAAGAAATGATAGTGTTGTTAAAGCTTCTAATTCTGTATTGTTAATCATTGTGGCTATGCATTGATGTGTGCTAAATGTGTTTTATTTTTAGACAGATGTAAGTTTTGGGCTTCCAGGCCGTACAGTAGGATATGGAAAGCCTTGCTTTATTATATTGTAATTGTTGGTGTACTTTTGACTATGTTTTGAAGTTGTTCTCTGTTAGGATAGCTTTAGTTCATTGTGTAATTGGTATGGATGGTATTTTAATTGTTTAGGGATGTAATTGATGTGTAGTAATTCATTGATGGTGAGTTTATTGTATTAAATAATATACTTCTTGTGATGTATGGCGATTTGAGTGGCATTATTGTATTGTTAACATTGATTTGCAGCGTGTACATGCAGTTTACATGTTATGCTACATGTATACACTGTAAATGCAATGTTTTATGAGGCATGTGAGCCTACAGATTGAATGATTAAATGGAATTTGGTTAGGCAATTGGTTTTTATTTCACTGAGGATGTTATGCATAACTGTTGTAGGCATTGCAGGATGGCTTCACCCCTTAATTACCTTTCAGGTTAGTACCCGATAAGGTGATTAAGGGGTTCAGTGTTATGTTAATGATATTGAAATGTTGTGGCTATTTCTAATGTTGGCAACGGACCCCAAGGATGATGCTGGCGACGGAGACTTCTTATTGATGAGGTTAGTACAAGTTTCTTTACATTTTAACGTTATTGAATGTGTTTAATAATGGCCAAATAATGTATTATCCCTATGTGGATAATAGTTATTTGGCACATTATTGTACTGTATGTGCTGGGGGAGGGGGTATTAGGCCCAAGGGTATTTGGTAGGACTCCCCTGTGGGTATTGGGTGAGGGTGGTTGGGGGGCTTTGTGGGGGAGGGTATGTGGGTGATGGTGGCTTAACCCCTTAATAACTGTAGCGGTTAATAACCGCTATGGTGATTAAGGGGTTAGGGGACATTAATTTGGGTGTTGTAATTCTTGTGTTTGTTTTGCAGAAGCGGATGGGGCATGGGCAGGATGACGATGAGGATGGCCTTCATCGTGGCAGTGGGACATGGGTGAGTGCTATATGTATTTAAAGTCTTTATTGTTGTGTATGTATTGTAAATGGACAACTGCACTATTATCCATTTGTGGATAATAGTCATTCTGCCCATTACTATACTGTATGTTGTGTATTGATGCTATGTTTATTGGGGGCATTTGTCCCCAATAAACATGCTACTATGCGTTAACCCCTTCATTGCCTTAGCGGCTATCCGCTATGGTAATGAAGCAGCATTAATGTATTTTAATAATATTGTGCGGAAGCAGGAGGCCCCCTGAGCTGAAGCGCATTTATTTGTGGCTCAGAGACCCCCTGCCTCCCGAGTTACAGGCCCCGGTTTGGGCCATCGGTTACAGTGTGGACGCCATGTTTATTGCGGGGACGCTATAAACATGGCGGCGACACTGCCACCCGATGACACATACCGGGGCCTGTAACTCGGGAAGCAGGGGGTCCCTGCTCCACAAAGCAATGCGGTTCAGCTCAGGGGACCCCCTGCTCACTGTACAGTATAATTAAAAAGACATTCATGCTGCTTCATTACCGTTGCACATAGCCGCCAAGGTAAGGAACGAGTCTTTATTGATGTGTGTGTGTTTTATTTATACTGTACATGTGCAGAGGGTCTCCGGAGCAGAACAGCGTTGGTTTGAGGTCCGGGGACCCCCTGCCCCCCGAGATACAGGCCCCTTTATGGGGTGCCGGTATCCCTCTGGTTTGTTTACAGGTCGCGGTCACGTGATCGGGACCTTTAAACGCCGAGGGATACCGGCACCTCATAAAGGGGCCTGTATCTCGGGGGGCAGGGGGTCCCCGGACCTCAAACCAACGCGGTTCAGCTCCGAAGACCCCCTGCACATGTACACTATGAATAAAAGTTGTTTTTAAATACTTTTTTTGGTGCCGAAGTTTGCGCTGAGAGAGCGGCTTGTCTCTCTCAGCTGCAAACATCTATCGGCACCAAAGGTTTATCGGGAGCCTTATCGGGAGCCAGGCTGTATCGCCACAGCTCATCGGCAGCTTTGCTTTCGCAGTGCTTCAGCAGGGATCGGAAGGATTCGGCCCTTACTGAATACTGCGAGGGCAAATCGCCCAAAAAAAACATTTTCGCAATTCGTGCCGAAAATTTTGTATCGGGGCTTACTGCATGAGGCCCTTAGTGTTATGTGAGTAATATCCATTTAGAGAGGGAGCGGCTCAGCGGGTAAAGACACCGACTCTAAGGCTGAGGCCCCGGTGCCGGCGCTGCACGCGCTCCTGCCAGGCTGGCGGCTTGTGCAGCTGAGATCCCCGGTCTGCGGTGAGCTGCAGGGGGAAAGACGGGGGGAGGGGAGGTAGCGGGGCCCGGCCCCATTGAGGGGCGGTTCCTGTCCCTGCAGCGGGGCCCTAGCCTTACAACCACACTGAGTTTGAAGCTGGGGGAAACTGGTTGAATTCCCGGTGTCAGCTCCCTGTGACCTTGGGCAAGTCCCCTTATCTCCCTGTGCCTCAGGCACCAACAACATAGATTGTAAGCTCATGTGGGCAGGGACTGTGTCTGTAACAATCCTATGTGTTGAATACCGCGCGCTGTGCTGTAATTGTGAAGCGCGTTGGGAGAAAGGCGCTATATGAAATAAAGACTATTATTTACACGCATTTAACCTCTTCATTACCCGAGGGGCACGCTCTAGAAAACCCTCTTGTACTGTACTCCGAAGACTCGGTTATGAGGAAACAAACCAGATGTTTGCCGCACACAGATGTAGTAAATCCCCGTTCTGGCGGAATTGTAACCAAGTCTCCGCCAGCGTTCGACCGCAGCCGCAATGTTAATTTAAGAGTTAAAGTAGCGGTATGGGGTTAAGGTTTCTAGTGTACTGGGTAGCGTTGGGGCTAGGGGGTTTTAGGGTAAGGTTAGGGACTTACCTTGGCGGCGAGGCGAGTACTGGCTAAACGCCGGCAGACATTTGGCCGAGGCAAAGCACCCGCGACCAAATCTCCCGGACCACGTTCTAGCGCCCGAGGCATGTTCTGTGATGTAACACCGTCCCTGCCAGAGGGCAAAGCAATGTCGTGCATGCCGCGCCTGGCAGCACAGGGGTTAACAAATCTACGTGTGATATGAGCCCATGTCGCTGCCTGTGTGTATTCTATTACTCTCTTGTGCACAGCACTATGGGGCCAGTAGAAGCAGCACGTAGGTGTGAGGCATCACAGCACCGCAGGGACGTGTACATGCTGGGCTGCGTCACAACTTGGTTCTACACCATCCGTCTCCTAGCGATCTATTCTTATCCCCGGCAGCACGAGCAGCATGAGGGGGGGGGGGGCGGCATGTGTAACAGTGTGTGAGCAACAGAGACACTGGATATTTATAGACATGGCTATTGCACCATCAGCCCTGCTCCTTTGTGAACCTGCAGGGATGACATGACTGGAAATTAAAGCCTCCCCCCCCTCCCGGGCCTGTTGACTATAATTGCGTGGATAATGAGCGGATGCTGGGAGCCTATTGCACGGCTATCTTTGGCTACGGAACCAGAACGGAACTTTGGAACGGAATCCTGCTGGGTTCCCCGGTGTCACGGGGAGCGGTCGTCCTATTATGGAGGGGGTCTTGTGGTCGGAACGCTGTTTTTGAGATGGGTGAACCCAGTGTGAGTTCTTGTTGGGACCTTGGGCAAGTCGCTCGGTGCTTCAGTTACCAATATTTAGATTGTAAGCTCTGTGGGGCAGGGCTTCTCTATACAGCACGGCATACACTGCCAGTGCTATATAAAACATATATGAAGGGTGCAAAGGAACACTGGAGCACAATAGATGTATTAATGAGCAACGTGACAGTAACTAACAAATTATGATATAAAAACACTTTAGTGAAAAGGTGAATATGTACTCTAACACAGGGTGTGCAAACTGGATGGCGCGAGATTTTTTGGGGGGGTTTCACTTGCCTAAATTCATCTGGCTTCAGGCGACGCGTCACCATGGCAATTCTGCGTCAAATGATGCTGTGGGGTCATGTGACGTGACGTCACATGACCCAGCGGTGTCATTTGATGCCCGTCGCCATGGTAACGCGCCGTCAAATGACGCTGCGGGGGTCATGTGACGTGACATCACATGACCTCACAGCATCATTTGACACCGCATTAAAGGTAAGAGGGGGGGCGCAACACTTGGAGAGAGCAGGCAAGGGGGTGCAGCGCAGAAAGTTAGCGCACCCCTGCTCTAACACATGGAGTGACTAAGTGAATATCACAAACTAATGCACATAAAAGATGTGAAGTGAAAAAATATGTATAGTAATTTATTAAATACTAAGTATAGAAAGTATATATCCCATGTTGGCTGAAGGAATAATCACAGAGCTTGAGATTTGCTGCTTAGGAAAACGGATGTCTCTGGATCAAAATCTAGGGACAAAAACACCAAAAGAGCACACAACTCCAATAGTGATGTAAGTATTGTATATTCAAATGATTTGTAAAAATGGGTAAGTATCTCACGTACAAAAAGGAAACTGAAAACAAGCTTATCGTATATTGGACCACAGTGGGGTGGGGGGTCTCAGGGGGCAGCTGCCTCCCTCCGCAGGATGTATCATGGCATGGTACAAGTTTCAAAAGCCGGACATGTCTCTCTCAAGGATCTCCGCAGGGTACTGCACCCTGCCTCGGACACCATCAGAGGAAATCCGTCAGTCCCGCATCTGGAGTGGAAAGCGAAGACGCTCAAAGATGACGGAAGCATCAGGTGGAATTCAACAATCCAGAGAGCGTCTCTGGTTGAATAAGAAAGTATATACAGGCAACAGGGTCGGATTAAACCGATCCTAGCTGGGGAGCCATGGTCTCCAGTAAACTCGAACGCGTTTCGTGGCACTCTGGCACTTCATCAGAGTAGGTAAATGGAAATTCAGTTCTTAAATACCTATCAAAGGCCTGAGATTGGCAAAAAGAGAGAGATAGGTCACATGACTAATGAATATCAATGAGACTATCAAAAGCTTGGGATTGGCCAAGAGAGATAGATAGATTTATCTATATTCATTAGTCATGTGAACTTGGGATTGTCCAAGAAAAAGAGATAGGTCACATGACTAATGAATACCAGTGAGAATATCAAAGACTTAGGGTTGGCCAAGAGAGATAGACATCCCGAGGAGGGAGGCAGCTTCCCCCAGAGATACTGCCACATTGGTCCAATATACGATAAGTTTATAGTTTATTTTTAATTTAATTTCTGTACATGCGATACTTACCCCTTTATATGAATCATTTGAATATAGAATATGTACTTCACTATGAGTGTTGTGCGCTCTTTTTGTTTTTGTTCATGAACACACACATATATATATATATGGTAACAGTTGTAACAGTAACAGTTGTATGGAGGTAGGTGGCACCTCCCCCCAGAGCTCACTCCTCCTCACCATTTTAACTTGAGAGGTCTTTTCACTTTGCTGCAAAGAACATGATCTACTATGGTTGCTTCCCCTCATACAGAGGTTAAAGGAAGGGTTCACAGTGTAGTGTAGGACCTGCATTAATTTTGGTTATACCTTGACGTGGTATGCAGGGTTATGACGCTTTGGCCAAAGGGTTTAACTAAATAACCAAGTAAATATTATTATTATTGAAGTATTTAAACTTTATACTTATTACTTTATATGTTTTGTCAATTGGATGTAGCATTGGGCACCCCTGTTTTTTGTTGATATATATATATATATATATATATATATATATATATATATATATATATATATATATATATATATATATATATATATATATGTGTGTGTGTGTGTAGCGGTCATGTAAAATGCCTACAGTCATCTCTCCTGCTGGCAGTAAGGCCTGGTAAGTTGTGGGCATGCCAGCAGTCATCATGGAGGTTTTCCCTCACACCCTGGTGATGTGCCCTGTGTATGGATGGGAGTAGTCACATGCTCTGACTCCATGGTTAGTGATGTCAGAGGTGTGTCAGCTTCCAGAGTATACATAAGGCACAGCACTGAGTCTAAAGTTAGTTCTGAGAAGAGGAGGAAGAGTTCTGTCAGGAGTTTCTAGCAGTCCAGTTCAGAGAGTAGTCTAAGTGAAGGAGAAGTTCAAGTAGTTAGACAGTTATGTTATAGTAGCTGACTTAGGAGTCTGTGTCCAGGGACCTGGCACAGAGCCGTGAATCACTGATCCAGGTGACATACCTTTCAAAGGGAAGCACGGGCACAATGACTGGCTAAAGACACCCCATTGTGGAGGGCAGCTATGCCCACCGTGACAATAAAGATGGAGCTGATCAGAAAGACCCCTGTGTGTGAGAGTATGATTACACAGGGGGTTGCACCACGGAGGAGTTCCTCAACAGGATCATCCCCTTGCGGACGCAGGGACCCTGATGAGGTGGAGGCGCTGCACTGGAACTAGGTGAGACTCAGCACACTACCTCAGCTGCCTGTCTGGACGGGTCCTCCCCACACACCATCATGCGGGAGACTCAGGAGTCCTGTTGCCAACAGGTGCACCACCAGACACTACCACACTGTAATGGGGACCGGTTAGACCACAGGGGCCAATGTGAGATTGGGTGGGTCAGGCCGGGCCAGAAATACCGTTACATTTGGAGGCGCTGCTGAGATCAGATCTGTCATCAGGACAGGCTCTAGCTAGGCACACTGGGAAACAGGGAGAGTGTCTGCTGCCACTCTGTGCTGCGTAGGGACGGACCTAGGGGTGGTCAGGGGCTGACGGGATATTGTCAGTTCGCAGGGACAACCTAGGGGCCTGAAAGGAGTGAGGGGTTTGGAGCCGGGCTATAGCTAACCGAGTCACCTTGAGGCAGTGCTAGTTGGTAGGATGCCAGAAGGGATAGCCTGTTAACTTGGTCAGGAATCCTGGAGAGGGTCTGCGCTAGGCTGACCAAGAGAGGTAAACGCCCCAAGTACTGCATGGCAGAGCCAGAGTACCTAGCCCATTCCAGACACTCACCGTAGGGAGCACAGACTGGGAGGAAGGAGTCACAGCAGACACTGAGAGAGTGAGCCTAGCCTGAGGTAGTGCAACACTGGGTCACACCTAGATAAGGTACACATGTGGTGGTGCATCTGAAGCTAATCTTTATTGTGCCGGTGTGGTGGCTGCCCCGCAGAGCGGAGCCCCATGTACGATAATTGGTACGAGAGAGAGACAACTCAGAGAATGGAGGATCCGCGTGGTGCGGAGAACCCAAAATGGCGACCAGAGGCTGATGGGGAGGGCACCCGTGGCGTGCACCCCACTGAAGAGCAAACAGTCGCCGAGTTATCATTAACCAGTCTGCTCTGGAGTGAAGGCCGTGGCTGCCCCGTTTTTATCCTGTCTGGGACACCGAGGGGCCACCCTTGAAGAGTGTGAGGAAATTGTCATAATTGGGCGAGAACCCCGCGAGGAGAGCAAACAAAATGACTTTTTGGGCTTAAAAGCCAACCAAAATGGCGGTTCCCGCTTGCTAGGGACACCGCATGGGACAGTCACAGAAAATGTGGCTGGTGCAGGACTTGCAAAAAGCTGGCCGGGAATGGCGCGAACAGCAGAGCCCCGCCCTGATGGGGGGCATGGCGCGAAAGCTATGGCTGCGCCTGCATGGACAGTGACTAACTCAGCCCCTGTGCTGAGTCAACCGCTTAGTCTATGGGACCCTCCCCTGATTTCTACCAGGGGGAGTGACTTTCAATTATGGCCTGTGGGAATGCACCCATTGGGCCCAGGGACTGATATCCAGACAGCGCCACTACAAGAAGTAGTTCCGGCCACGGAAAGGATTTGCAAAAAAGAGGGATATTTTGCAAGCAAAGCTGCTGCAAGGAAAAGGCGGGAACTAGCCGCGGGAAAAGAATCCAGCTCTGAGGAGGAAACTGGCGCGAAAACGCTAACCGCGCCCACCAGGACTGAGAAAGGCGCGGCCTTAATTAAGGGGCATGATATTCCCCTGTGGGACCCGCCCATCATTGCAACCCCTGGGGGCGGGTTCCAGCTCTGTCCGAAAAGGGAGGAGCCGAAGCAGGGAGTGGCGGATCCAGCAACTTCCACCAGTCAGTTGCGAGGAACCACTGAGACAAAGAGACCTGTACAGGAAGTGGCTCCTGTGCAAAGAATGGCCTGCTCCTCCACTGTGGGCACGATGGTCTCCACCCAACCCTACTCAGTACCCGGCGGGTTGCTAGTAGTGAGGGTGGCCAACACCGAGATGGTGGTCGGGCTCTGCCTACAATGTGGGCTGCCCGGAGGCACGGTCAACACGGCGGCACGTTGCCCTCATTGCGGGACTTTATACCTGTGGCCTATGCCCACATTTATTCCAATCCAGCCTGCTGACCCCCCGGTGGACATGGCAAGGCGCTCCGCCGAGTCCCCGGGCGCGCTATGGATCAACCGCGCGGGTCCAGGAGACAAGGGACTGGAGCCGGTCAAGTCGGCTGGGTCAGTGGCGATCGAGGCGGCTGAATCACCCCCCGCTATCGGGGAAAAGAGACTTTCACTCCGCTCGGAGACCCCTAAGTCAGGGAAAGGGGATTACTCGGACGAGGACCTCCGTGAGCTGGCGGTGTTAAAAGCGGAGCCAAAAAGGCAGACCGGAAGGACGACACCCCGTGGGGTGAGTGGTGGCCTTGAGAACAGGGCGTCCCCCGCAGATCGGCGAGCCGACAGACGGAGTCCCGCCATCCCAGGACCTGATCTGGGAGACGGGAGAGAGACGCCTACACCCCTGCGGATGGGTAAGCCAAGCAGCCCTATCACTTACTTGGTTACAGCAGGCGGCGAAGCGCTGGAAGGGCCGCGCCAGGCCCCGAGCGCACGTGAAGTGACGGCATCACTTCCGGTGGCGACGGCGGAGCAACCGGATGTCGTCGTAGAAGAAGAGATCCCGCCTGGGGGTCCCACGCAAGATGGCGGTGCTTCCGGTTCCGGGGGAGACATCGCTTCCGGTGGTGACGGCGGAACCCATGGGGAAGACGCAGCGACGCTTCGGCGATTGGGGGAAAGTCCCCAATCACCTCAACGGCTCAGAAGCTGGACGGGTGATCTGAGGACTGATGAGGGTGAAGTATCATCCTTTGAAATATCTACGGACAGCCAGGAACGTGTCGCAGCCCCGTGGCAGTCGCTACCCCGTCCGTATGCCCAACCCCATGCCCTAGCTAAAACCCCTGCCCCAGCTAAAACCCCTGCCCCAACCACACAGTCACCGGGTTCCCCGCCTAATCTGGAGTATGTGGACTTATCATCAGGGGGAGAAGGGGGACGGACTGGGGAAAGACAGCGCAGTGGCGCTACGGAAAGTGACTCTTGGGGAGGGGGAGAATTGAGAGGGGCGGCGATAGGCCGATGGTTGCCCCCTGCAGTTCCGGCGCCGGTAAAAAAGGCCCCGGGATCTTCCAGGTGGTCTGTACCGCGATCTGAGCGGTCGTCGGGGGTATATTCCCTTGAGGATGATAGGGAGTCAAGGGGGTCAGATAGATTCCGGGAGAACCGTTGGTGGGCCCCACTATTTGAAGGGTACTCGGCCTGGATGGACCGTACTCGGTTCCTCATCCGGCGAGGGATGTAGTGGACTATTGGTGGGCGGTGGGAGAGTTTACCCCAGAACAGAGGGACAGGGAATTGCAGGAGCGCTGGCTTCAAATAGAGCATAGGGAGATAGAGCCTATGGGTCCCAGTATCTTGTCAGACCCCGTGGACCCTGACGAACCCCTATCATGGGTGCTACCCGGGAGGGCAGGTAAGGCTGACCTGACTAGGATCAGTAGGGCCGAACGGGCCATAATGGCTCGTTACAAGTCATCCCACGGGTTGGAGTACCCGTATGTCCCTGAGCCACTAATGGATGAAATAGAGGAGAATAGGGATAGGTGGCTCAGGGAAAATATTGAGATGCACTTAATCAGTAAGGGGAATGATGTGGTGGGGAAGAAGGCCGAGGAACGGATAGAGCACTTGATCCGCATATGGGCCATTGGGAGAAATATCCACAAACACAAGGTAACATATAGGCCCGAGAGGGGATTACCACGGCATTACTCAGTTACCGTTCTAGATATGGGGGGTAGGGAAGTAAAGAAGCCGGACCCCTATCACTATTTTTAGGTGGTACTACGCATTACGCGGGTTCGTGGCTGCTGGTCGGGGCGGGCTTGGCGGAATGTACTGTACTCATTTGTACTGCATTATGAGAAAATTTGTGTGATGTTAATTATGTTTTGTGTTACAGTGCTTCCTGGAAAGAGGTATACAAATTTAGGTCCCAGCGAGGACGATGGGATTCACCAGGGGGAGAATGTAGCGGTCATGTAAAATGCCTACAGTCATCTCTCCTGCTGGCAGTAAGGCCTGGTAAGTTGTGGGCATGCCAGCAGTCATCATGGAGGTTTTCCCTCACACCCTGGTGATGTGCCCTGTGTATGGATGGGAGTAGTCACATGCTCTGACTCCCTGGTTAGTGATGTCAGAGGTGTGTCAGCTTCCAGAGTATACATAAGGCACAGCACTGAGTCTAAAGTTAGTTCTGAGAAGAGGAGGAAGAGTTCTGTCAGGAGTTTCTAGCAGTCCAGTTCAGAGAGTAGTTTAAGTGAAGGAGAAGTTCAAGTAGTTAGACAGTTATGTTATAGTAGCTGACTTAGGAGTCTGTGTCCAGGGACCTGGCACAGAGCCGTGAATCCCTGATCCAGGTGACATACCTTTCAAAGGGAAGCACGGGCACAATGACTGGCTAAAGACACCCCATTGTGGAGGGCAGCTATGCCCACCGTGACAATAAAGATGGAGCTGATCAGAAAGACCCCTGTGTGTGAGAGTATGATTACACAGGGGGTTGCACCACGGAGGAGTTCCTCAACAGGATCATCCCCTTGCGGACGCAGGGACCCTGATGAGGTGGAGGCGCTGCACTGGAACTAGGTGAGACTCAGCACACTACCTCAGCTGCCTGTCTGGACGGGTCCTCCCCACACACCATCATGCGGGAGACTCAGGAGTCCTGTTGCCAACAGGTGCACCACCAGACACTACCACACTGTAATGGGGACCGGTTAGACCACAGGGGCCAATGTGAGATTGGGTGGGTCAGGCCGGGCCAGAAATACCGTTACATATATATATATATATATATATATACCATAATACTGAGTTAAGTTATGGTGAGTAAAAAAAGTGACAAAAATCATCCACAGGAAAGCAAATATGCAAATACAACTGTATGCTCATCTGCATGTCTTAGGCAGGTCTGCAACCCCACCTTTCACCATTATCACCCAGCATACAGCACTTCCACTGCAGCAAGGGATTCTGGGAAATGACATGCAAATGAGCACACAGTGCCACTTTTTGCCTCAAAAACCATTTTTAACATGGTTCCCTATAGGCTTAAGCTTGCTGCATGGTCACAGCTTTGAGCACAGCCAGGGTTAAGGTACATACCCAGAAAACCACCCACAGACAGCTGTTTCGACCTTGATGGGTCTCATCAGTGTGGGGTTGATTTTACTGGGTATGCATGAGAGGCTATGGGATAGGCTAAACCATAATACTGAGTTAAGTTATGGTGAGTAAAAAAAGTGACAAAAACCCTCCACAGGAAAGCAAATATGCAAATACAACTGTATGCTCATCTGCATGTCTTAGGCAGGTCTGCAACCCCGCCTTTCCCCATTATCACCCAGCACACAGCACTTCCACTGCAGCAAATATAAATATACAGGGTTTGACAAATGCACTCGCCTGCACACCACAGGCGAGTGCATTTTGGCTGCTGTTGAGTGCTTACCTGTGGCGTGGTGCAGCGATCTCCGTCTTCTCCCCTGCAAATTGTCTTCTCCCCATTGCAATGGGACGCTCCGTGACATCACACGGCACCACATTGCCATGGCAACGCGGCATCATTTAATGCCACGTGGCCATTTATTCAGGACCTGCAGGTGAAAGAGTACAATTTGCAGGGGAGAAGACGGAGATCGCCGCACCGCACCATGTCGCCGGACCCCACCGCAGGTAAGAGTCGTGGGGGGGGGGGGGGGGGGTGAGGGAGTTTTTTTGGGAGGTCAAGTTACTTTTGGGGGGGGGGCGAGTGGGTTTTTCCCTAGATTGTCGAACCCTGTATATAACTATACAGCTCAACCCCATTATAGCGTGATCCTCTACATGTGGATCCGCTTATAACACGGTCAAAACATGGCTCCCGATTTAAAACACCTCCTTTCGCCGCGCGAGGACTTACCGGCATCTGCATTTCTCTCAAAATAGTGTGCAGAGAGGAGAGAAATGCAGATGCCGGTAAGTCCACGCGCGGCGAAATTTACACGATCCCAGTTATGACGCAGTCTCATTCCATGGACCCCAAGGACCGTGTTATAACGGTTTAGCTGTATGTATGTATAATATATATATATATATATATATATATATATATATATATATATATATATATATATATATATATTTTTTTTTTTTTATTTTTTTTTATTACTGTGAGTGAGGTATCGCAGGCCGAGAACAGGAATATAATCACCCTGCCAGAGAAAGCCATAACCCTTCATTACCCTCACCCAACGACCAGACCCCCTCAATGTCTGCACTGCATCTCTCTGCAATGCGCTTCATGTTATTATTCTGTCCCATTGAACTTGTTACATGATATCTTCAATACTTACAATACGTGAGCAAATACAATCCTGCTTAGGATAAAAAAAAAAACTACGAGGTCCCCTCTGTATTAGGAACACTGGACACTAAAAATACCCTTCCGTCTCTTGTATCTAGAATCGCTGTGGAAATCGCGCTTTCTCTTCCTACGGGAGAGAACCTGACGTCCTACTGCAAACCTCAATGGCGATGACACTATTATATCACTCTTTTATTTCACATAAGGGTTATTAGAACCAAAATCCATTGTTTACTTAATTTTGGTTCATTTGAGATAAAATGCATCGACACTAAAAGGTTAAAAAAAAGTGTATTCCCAATGTTATCTGAGATTGCTTAAACATGTATGTATGGAAGTATATCTTTATTTATATAGCGTCCATCAGGGTTACCACCATGCCGGGTTTATCCCGGAGACTACGGGTTTCGCTAACCAATCTCCGGGCTACAGAATTTACATCCCAAGTCTCCGGGCGAGGCGCGGTAATTAGGGGGTGGCGGTGGGAGAAAAGGACGGAGGGCCGCCAGAGTGGCGCAGGGCAGCAGAGGAGAACGGCCGGGGGGGAGCGCGCCCCCAGGCATCTGACCCAGAAGTCTTCACTGACTTTTCGGACGGCATCTGCCGCTGCATGCTCTCATCAAAATGTATCCGTGACATCAAATGGTGTCACGTTGCCATGATGACAGCACGTCACGTGATGTCACGGCTCCATGCAGCATCATGTTGCCATGACAATGGGACTCCCTGCGGCGCTGCATTGAAATGACAACAGGATGCCTCATGGCGCCGGGACTTCCCGTGACATCCTCTTGTCATGGCAGCACAACGCCATTTGACGTTGCGGGGGCTATTTTGACGCAACCATGCAGGGGGAGATGCCACCAGAGGATGCTGCCACTGGGTTATTATTCAGCAGAAGGTGATGGAGCTATATAAATAAAGGTATAAATACATGTACATACATAGCGCTTCACAGCAGTAATACACGTGACATAATATAACACGTAAAGGCAATAATCTCTGCACATATAAAAGTAACATTAGGAAAAGGAATCCCTGCCCCGAAGAGCTTACAATCTAAGTGGAAAGCAATGGTTAGTATTATTATACGTTGTGTTGCAAGATTACTACTGTAATATTATGGGATTTTATGTTATCTTTGACTAACCGTAAAGTTGCAGACCGAGCAATATCCTACGTGTGTGTTTCTTTTAAATTCCTCAGTTCTGTACTATGAGAAAATACCTGTAGCAAAAAAACAACTCTGAAAGACATTTTTAATCTATTATAATGTAACAAGTCTTTTTTGTTTCTATAGCAACCATTTAAAAAGTCACAGATACTGAGTCAATACTCCCCTGCAGTCATTTAGTGAACCCCCGAGCCGAATCTTCACCAATCGATCACAGGAGAACGGATCGATCGGCAATTTAGCGAATTACTTATCATTGCGTGGATTGTAATGATGCGTGGATTGTAATGATGCGCAGATTAAAGGGGGAAAAAACGGCAGCTTGGAGAGCTGCCTTAAAAGGAAAAGAAAGCAAAGCATTATCCCATTGCTAGTATACAGTACATACCAGTCACACATTGAAGATATACAGTGCAATGCATTGCAGACTCCTTGAATAGTACTGGGGTCAGCCTTGTGATTCTTTATACTGATTATAGCCGCCATTTCTTACACACAATAGGTTTCTTTGACTTATCTGCTATCTTTCAATAGAACAACCATCACAACTGAATCATTTCACGTCATCGACAGGAAGAAACGGTCATTTTCACATTTGCAATTTCTCAGGCTATCTGGACCAGCCCCCTGCACACGACATTTCCAAAGCTCCCGTGCCCCTGCGGCAAGTAGCGAAAGCCAATTTTGTCCAGGATCAAAAAGGTTAATATTATCCTTCACACTTTTCCCACAATGCCGCTTACTTTAACCAATTCCCTGCCAGCGGTGGCTGCAACCCGTTGAGAAGCAATCCCTGAAAATACTCCACTACAAAGTGTATATCTACCAATATCAGTGCAGAATGTTAGTATTCTAGCAATATACGGTATGGGTTGCCGCCATAACAGCCTTTGTCTGGATATTGTGATAGTCGACCGTCATCCAAAGCATTTACAATATATTTGATATGACAATGTGTATGTATATCTTTATTTATATAGCGCCATTAATGTTCATAGCGCTTCGCAGCAGTAACACACATGACATAATCATATAAATAACATAATGGGAAGAAGTGCTTCAGACATAAAAGTAACATTTAGGAAAAGGAGTCCCTGCCCTGAAGAGCTTACAATCTGATTGGTAGGTAGGAAGAACGTACAGAGACGGTAGGAGGGCATTCTGGTAAGTGTGTCTGCAAGGGGCCAAGGTTGATGTATGAGGTGTATAGTATCAGCCACAGAGCTACCGATATGCTTCATTAAGGAGGTGGGTTTTAAGATGGGTCTTAAAGATGGATAGAGAGGGTGCTAGCTACCAACAAAGAGGCTTGTGAGGTGTCTAAAGCTTCTACATACATGAATTCTCATGGTTGGTCCATGACATGATATGACACTTCTCCACAATATAGCTACTACACCTCTGCAGGTACGGTGTAACAAATATTAATGCATCCATATCAAACCGCTTCAGCATATGGTCACCATGCAATAACATTGCTGTGCTACAGTTACAGCTTTCTGTCAGGCTTCTGACTCATAATTACCTTGGGGACTGTCAAAACAGATTAACATGATATGAATTAGGAGTTAAAGAACATCTTCAAATTCACAGTATAAATGATCTCCGTTGATGCCGTTAACAAAATGACAAATAAATATTCCTACATCATTTTTTTTGGTTACAAAGAGTGAGAATGCTGATTTCAAAGGAGAATAAGTGTATCAGTGTTTTTTGGTAAAACGGTGACCTTTTATTCACGTCAGGATACAAATGTACACATTGTAGCATTTAATGATTAAAATTAGAGAATCAATCTTGTAATGCATTTTGGTAAGACTGGTACCATGGACAGCGGTTTCTGAGCAGCGAAAACACGAACTCAACTGATGACTTGGTGCAATCAGCAGTGTACCAAGCTGTATGCAGGCATCAAATCCATTTACAGAACATGCATGATGTGTTGTTTGGGGCTTCTCTTAGTCCTTTGTCGTGGATGAAATTGTTCAGGCATCAAATAGGGAAAGGAGAAATTCAAAGAGGCAATTCTGCTCTGTGAGACAGTCACTTAGCATGGTTATGCGCCGATTAAAAGATGCAGTTTGTCATGAAATTGGATAGCTGATGTACCCTAGTAACAACAGCATAGGCACAAAGGGCTAGATCGCTGAAGCTCGATATAACTGCGTTAAAATGAGGTGATATGGAAAAATAGGATTGCAGTGATAATTTTTTAGAATTGTCACCATATTCACGAGGAATGATTTATTCATAAATGGGTAGCAATATATACAAAATGTGTCAATGCTGTGACAAATTAGCATTATTCATAGAAATCAGCGTAAGCCAGCGCTAGTGATGTAATTGTGAAGTGATGGGGGGAGGGGTTTATCAGTTTTATACTATAGGGTTATGTTATAGGATTTCTTACAAAACCCTATGGCAGAAAATTATTTAACTCCTTTCATGCTTGAGGCAACCAATGCATAGCAAATGGGGTGTCCTTAGGCACTAAAGGGGTTAACGTATAAAACACCCTACAAATAAAATGCAAAAAGCATAACATTCATATGTTCAAATATTAACGCTTTAGTAGCCAAAGTGGCCAGCTGGTCATGGGTTGACCATGAATAACTGGCCACTTGTGCTACTAAGGGGATACTATATAAATATGTCATAAAGTAACATTTTAATACAATGTATTTTTAGCTCCCATTCCAGGACGGTTAGTCTTATCTTGCCTACGTATATAGTGGTCATTACATGCATTGGTCAAAGTAGGGCTATCGCCATCCTGAGTTAGGTGCTTAAAATTGGCGATAATTAGGTGATACATACTCCTTTGAACGCGTGGTAGCGATGCTGGTGTTAAATTTAGCCCACTTGTATCGCAATAAAATTGAGTTGTGTCACCGCGTTATTGAAGCGTCAGAGGTTTCGCGGATACGGCGGTACATTTTTCGGAAATAAGGCATGTGGTCATCAATAATGACCGCTAGTGAATCTAGACCAGGGGTGGGCAACTCCAGTCCTCAAGGTCCACCAACTGGTCAGGTTTTCAGGATATCCCTGCTTCAGCACAGGTGGCTCAGTCGAAGTCTTCGACTAAGCCACTGATTGAGCAACCTTTGAGAAAGCAGGCTCTTCGACTGAGCCACGGATTGAGCCACCTGTGCTGAAGCAGAGATCTCCTGAAAACCTGACCTGTTGTCGGACCTCGAGGACTGGAGTTGCCCACCCCTGATCTAGGCCAAACTGCCTGATATAAAGGGAATTTACACCTACTAGCATCATGCAACTGGTTTTAGATGATTAATCGGGATTTATTATACTGAAGTATCCCCAGAGGTACAACACATTATGTAAATGCTTTCTGTAGCATGATCAGATTTCATATTCTTTCCAGATTGCATGTAACCCTGTGAATCGCTTTGGCTTCATGGTGCTGCAGGAGTGTGGTTACTATTTGCCTTTTCCCCGGGGTGATTTCACTGTATCCCAACCTCCTTATGTGTCATCTTAACCCTTACGCTGCCAGGGGCGACTGCTTGACCCCTTGGGCTGCCAAGGGGTCAAAGGTTGTGACCTCCAGGTGGTATCATGTCGAAATTGAGGAGCAGACGGCCGTCAACAGCGTTAAAAAGAGCAGAGGTGTGAATCGCCCCATAAAGTCTTGAAGGTCACAGCTTTTAATTCCAACCTCCTTGAAAAAAACAAAACAATAAGCTCCTGTCCGCTCAATATGAACTGCCCATGCTGCTGGGGTCATTACATACACAGTATGGGTTAGCTCTTCTCACCTGCAACCCAGCCAGGTCAGTGTTCAGGGGGCATTTAAAAGGATAGAAATTAGGATTTAGAATGCAGCCGCGTGTAAAAATGAATACGGAAACAAAATCAATTGCACCGGTGGGGCATGCAGTGCCTTGCTCTGTAATCCAGGGGATGGCAACGCCAGTCCTCAAGACCCCCACCCCCAAGAGGTCAGGTTTTAAGGATACCCCTGCTTCAGTACAGGTAGCTCAATCAGTGGCTCAGTCAAAGAGCCTGCTTCAGCACAGGTGGCTCAGTCAAAGACTGAGCCACGGATTGCGCCACCTGTGCTGAAGCAGGGATATCCTGAAAACTTGACCTGTTGAGGGGTATTGAGGGCTGGAGTTGAGAACCCCTGAGAACCCATTGGTTGCATGCTCTTTCTGGCCACGAAGGTGTTAATAATCCCACCGCCGTTAAAAACAGCTTTGTGTGTAAATAGGGGGTAATTTAAGCAATATTAAAATAGTATATCCCACTTATTCCTCTAAGTATCCATGTTCGGTTACGCTTAAATTAAGTTCCTAAGAATCAAACATATATTCATAGAAGTTGCACATATATATATATATATATACACATATGTATACATATACACAGGTGTATATATAATCTCACTACATATGTATATGCATATATATATATGACCTCATTACATCTTTTAACCTGCAATATAAAATATTTCTGTATGCTGGAATTACACGTGTGTGCTGGGGCAAGCGATACATACTGAGATTTACTCATACTGGATGTTTAGTAAATGGAATCATTTTAAGCAGATCTCCACCTACATATTCTCCGGTAAGGATACATAACAAAGCAGCAATAATATACAGTACATTTCTGTACATTTTCCAAGGTCATTATTTCTTTTTACATGCGCCCCAGAAAAATCCCTTTCAAAAGGGGCCCAGATCCATTACAAAAATAGTGAAGTTAAATTGATGCCCCTCTTTTATTTGTGCATACACGCAAGGGAAATATCTTCAGAAGATATAAGTAGCCTCCCAATAACAAGAGGACCAAGGTTTCCCAGGACAAAATGGCCTCACCATAGGAGAGAGAAGGGGAAAAAAAAAAAAGAAATGCATTGCCCATTAGTTCACAGGCACATTGGGGAAGTGTAGACAGAGGTATACATGTCATTTGATTTACCTTCTTCCCAGCATCAGAGAAGGCCCCTGCCGGATCACAATGACGAGCGATCTGTGGAAGGATGCTCTGCAGAGGATGCAGGAGGATGCAGGACTTGGGTACCAGATTGAACACTAAGAAAAGCCTCTTCCTGCCCTTACAACAGAGCATCGGGAAAAACCATCCTACACTGCAATGTAGGGGGGGAGACCAGATAACAGCCGTTTGGAATCTTACGCAGGGTGTCCCCAGGGGTCTAAATGCACAGATGTAGACTCCTGTTAACGATGCGCGTAGGTACGACGGCTTGTTAACAGCGCGCGAGCCTGGGTTAACGCAGCCAGGTGTGGGCAGCCGGTGGTGCACCCCTCCCATGTCAGGCATAATGTGGCTCATTGAAGGAGGTGAGCCTGACAAATGGTATATTATTATTAGTGGTTTTCAGCTGACAGCTCACACTGACTTAGGATGTGCATGGAAAGGGGATGGGAGCAGTGTCAGGCAGAGGGGGAGGGAGGGCAGTGATAGGCAGGCTGGGGGGGGGGGGTGGAGGAAGGAGAGAACAATGAGGAGATGTACGTTAAAAATAAGTGTGGGGGTAATTAGGTAGAAATAAATGGAGAAAGAGCGAGAACTCAGATAAAGGTGGGGAGAAATAAATGAATAAATACATTTAAATGCCATCAAATGTAATTTGACACATTACTTATTTGTGTGTGTATATATATATATATATATATATATATATATATATATATATATATATATATATATTTATAGTAGAGGTATCAGTACCATGTTAGCCGAGCTTTAATAAGCACAAATAAAAGCATTTTGTTAGCCACAGAACTGTATCGTCTCTTCATTTTTTATTTTATATATATATATATATATATATATGTGTGTGTGTGTTTATATATTTATTTGTATATCACCATCCATGTACACAGCACTTCATAGCAGTAATACACGTGACATAATAATATAACACATAGGGGCCTATGCAGAGAGCTGCGAATACATGGCGTTGTGCATGTATTCGCCAACATTTGCTTCCAGTATGCAGAGAGCCGCGTGTGTACGGCGAATAAACAAGAATTCGCCACAAGAAATTTAAAGAGCTTGAAAACCGCCAAAGTGTTGGCGAGAACCATATTTTTCAGTAAGATCGCCATGTTGTTAATACCGGCATATGCAGTAAGGGATTATAGCATACATTCGCCATATGGGAGTGACTGTCGGCGCTGAACACGCCAAATGAGAACGGCTCGAAAAAACGGCAGTATCTGTTGCGTTACATGGCTTACAGTGCAGTCAGTAACACAGCAGACACGAAACAGCAGCTGACATTCTTAGTACACGTTTACTATTTTGTAAGGCTGTCCCCTGTAATAAATAAATATTGCAGACAACCAATATGTTCACAAAGGGTAAAACAATACAATACATGCAGCATAAATGTACAACCCCCCTCCCTCTCTGCAAGTTTATCAGCTGATCGCAACCAAAAGCTATGCATTTGAGTTGTGAAGTCAGCTCCCTAATTGTTCAAAGTAGTAAAAAAGATAAATATGTTACAAATTATTGTTTCCACGTTCACAATATAACAAAAGCCCTGGTGAACACCATTGCGTTCACATGTGTGTGAAATGTAAAGATCTGGCGCAGGCAAAAAGGGTAACCCTGTGACAAGTGTCATACTGGCTGCTCAGTTATAAATGCGTGAACATAGTGCTAATGTGACTACATGACAATAAGTAAAGATATCATAGTTATGCAGTTGCAGAACATGTACACAAACATGTGGTCGTAGAAGAAGGAGAAATAAAGAGTAATCTCGTTGTTACAACGTGGCAACAAAGTATACCCATACAGAAAAATATGTTAACACGTTGTAATGCAACAAAAATACACACATGTTTCCCATATTTACAGTACTGTCACTCGGCCACAGTGTATGCTCCAGATCATTGCCATGGGACACATATGTTGATAAACCGGTTTCATATTAAAGTGTCTGGAGGTCAGTACCATGCTAACAGTAATGATGTAACACAGACAATACCATGTAGAAAAAGGAAATTGTAAAATAGTGCATTATGTATGTTGGTATTATGTACCAAATATATGATTAATATAAACATGTAAAAGTATATATATATATATATATATATATATATATATATATATATATATATGTATATGTCAAAATAAAGTGAGTTATGCATATCTTATAATATTTGTGTAGTGCTAACGCAAGCCTATGGCAAATGCTATGTTGCCGCAGAATGACAGGTATATTCATTTTAGGTACTTTTGGGGTTAAATGAAAGTTCTCTACGTAGCCCTGGTTTGTGTCTTAATGTAAGTGTAGGTTTATACTCCCGTGGTTGGGGGTTATTGTGTCAGGGGCACTATGTTCTCAGAGTGCAGGTGCTTGAAAATGGTTGTTAGATAAGCGGCCAGTAATATAACTGTCAATAATGGTGAAGTGGGACATGACATTTGTTACTTCTAGTTTAATCATTGTTCATCATTACAAAAATGGTTTGTCTACCAATGCACATAGCAAATATGAACATCATCCTTGTTTGTGTTTCCAAAAATAACTGATAGGAAAAAGTTGTCTTAGCTTTGTAAGTAGCCTTGACCTATGTAACCATTGCAAAACCTTAATGAGGCACCAAAGTAATCATACATAAAAACATCAACACAGTGATGCATGTTTCTGTTCACATATCTGTCTTGTTGTGAAGTGTTTCACATTTACATACTAGTGTTGGGTTACACATTTATTGCGTGAGCGGAATATGCGCAACATGAATGCACGAGCATAACTATGTAAATTACAGTTCATGTGATGAAGCGTGTGGTCCCCAGAGCAGATCAGAGTTGTTGTGTTGCTCAGAGACCCACATTTTCCACGTTGTGAGTGAACGGTTTTGCCTACCTGTGCAACGAGCGACGCCATCTTTAAAAAGCCCTCCTCTGTAATAGTACGTTTTGAATATGCTGCTGAAACGGCAACAACATGGCCCATACAGGCGGCAATTGTAGGGGAAGCACGGGTTAAAAAAGGTGAACATGTAAGTGCTTCAACTGTTTTGACCACTTCGTCTAGCTCAATGTTATTAATAATAAACTTATGGCGGCTATAAAGTTGTGGAAACATGGACTAGTATAAAGAATGTGTGTTGTTGTTCATATGATAGTTACTTACATTATAAATGCGCAGGGGGTTAGCATAATTCACAGTGACAGGCAAAATTACGGAGGAGGCGCAACTTCAGGAGATTCTGGCCCCTTTCATGGCTGAATGGTTGTCATGCAGAATGTGAAGAATGCGATCACGTGATGCGGAAAAGTTCAACTACATGCGATCCCGTCACAGCATTACTGAGCATATATCTGATTCACAGCGTTGTCCTCAGACGTGTAATAAATATACTTTAGTTCAGCAATAACCATGCTCAGGTACATTGCAAATATATATGTAAAATAAAGTATACGATCGTCGCTAACTGCGTTGTTTTGAGACACATCAGTACAAAATATAAGTAGCGTTAACCTGTGTGTGGTAAAAGCTACTGTGCTGAAGCAGGCGTACCAATAAAAGAACACATTAAATAAGACTCGCGCGCGCAGCATGTGAATGCAGACATGCAAAATTTCGCCATATGCTAGTAGCTCCGTTCCACATGCCGAGATTAGCACTGAAGTATACTCGCCATCATAACACAGTGAGCTAATCTTGCCGCTTTTGCCTTCCTGCATATGGAGAAATAAACACGCCAGACTTTTCAACTTTTATAGCAATGGAGAATTTCTTTGCCGATTCTCTCTGCATAGGCCCCTACGTGGGAATAAGCGCTTTACACATAAAAGTAACATTAGGAACAGGAGTCCCTGCCCCGAAGAGCTTACAATCTAAGTGGTAAGTATGTATATCTTTTTATATAGCACCCGCAGCTGTACTTGCTGCTTTACAAGAGAGACAATACAGGGAATTATAGTACAATAAGATCAGACAATAGGAAAGGAAATCCCTGCCCCGGAGAGCTTACAATCAAAGGCCAAAGGCCGCACATGCGCGAATGACATTTCATTACATTTCGGGACAGAAGACAAAAAAATGGGACTGTCCCTGCTAAACCTGGACGTCTGGTCACCCTATATAAGATTAAACATTGTTCTCTTATCTTATCTTCTCTTTCATTACTTCCCCCTCCCCCCTCCCCCAATTTTTTAATAACATTAACAAACAAAACCAACCATACATTCATAGATTCCAACCGTTAAACGAGGCGGGAGGTCGCGATCCTTGTGGTCACCGATCAGAAAAAGGGTGGGTACTTCCTCTAATATACCCCCCCTTCCTGTGCCACTACTCTAGTCTTAACTCTACACTGTGCATTCCCTCCAGTCCTCGATCTTCCCTCCCCCCACCCCCACCCCCTTTTTGCCGTGCCCCTATTCCTAAAGGGTGCAGGAGCTACTGAGGGGAAGAAGAACCTGGAAATAAATATGGATGATATTCAATTATTTTACATACAGGAGAATATTTCGTCTCATTAAATATGACGGGAGCCGAGCTCTCACCCCTCATATTGTATAGCAGCATGGAGATAAATGTTGCTAGGGACTGGATGAATACCAATATAATCAATGTTTTGAGTAACCAAATACAGTCTGTGTGTGTGTTTGCATTTCTATGCCTATGCACTAAGGTGTTTCTATTACAGTCATTGTGTGTGGATGTGTGAAAGTGTGACAGATGTTCACAGAGCCAGAACTAGAAATAAACAAGGGAGAAGGTAATCCTGGAAGAGGAGGACTTAAATGATGTTTAATACATAATATTGTTGCTTTAGACCAAGAGCGGCCAACTCCAGTCCTCAAAGGCCACCGACAGGTCAGGTTTTCAAGATATCCCTGCTTCAGCATAGGTGGCTCTATCAGTGGCTCAGTCAAAGACTGAACCACTGATTGAGCCAACTGTGCTGAAGCAGGGATGTCTGGCAAACCTGACCTGTTGGTGGCCTTTGAGGACTGGAGTTGCTCACCCCTGCTTTAGACAAACAAACGCACAGAGGTATCTGCAGCACAATGAATTCAAATGCTGTATCTTCATCATGCAAGCAGTGACCTGGAGTTTAAATTGTGGCCCATTATTCCATTGAGTGGGGGATATTTTTTAGTAATCGCGGTTGGTACGTTATTTTGCGGGAACCTGTCTCTCATGTAGCGATTACAGACCTATTGGTTCTGTTGTGCAGAACGCAGATCAATATTTGTGAGGATGTGTCCCCTACAGGTTTCACACCTTCCCACGGAACGATATCTGCGCTGGGGACAGATCATTACATTGATGGGGCTGGTCAGTGCTGTGACTAAGAATATTGTGTTGAATGGATTTGTAAGCAATTAAATTGTTGTCTGTTAACATATAGCAGTTTCATTTTCAAGCCTCTTTCATGTATATGTGTCTGTTAGTGTTAGGCCTCGGACATAGTGCAGGACTTCACGCGCGCCTGTACTAGAAGCGATCCGTGGCCTGTAGGATTGCGCGATGGGGGGGTGAGGGCGTGCCTGTGACGTCACGGGAGCGGTTCTCCCTCATTGGCTGAACCGCGCATGTGACCTGGCCGTCGCCCGGCAAAATCAAAAAGATTTGTTGCACAAAGTATTGGTCGCCCCGTCGCGCTCGCGCATGCGTGTGCTCTATGGCCATGCGCATTGCCTTCCGGCATTTTGTGTTCGGCGTGTGTGACATCGCTCGCACCATTGCGCTTACTATGGCCGCGGGCTTAGGGAGTAAGAAGCTCAGGATACGGGGTATTATCATGTGTTGTGTCTCCTGAGGGAGCTTTATGACCATAATTATTTAGTTACTCATTCTCTCCCCCCCAGACACCTGTGCAGCTGCTGGTGTCTGGTCTGTAAAATGTGGGACATGATCAGGACAAGCACAAAGCAAGAGAGGAGGACCACAGACAGGCGAGAGGACGAAGACCACAGACAGGCGAGAGGACAGCCACAGACAGGCGAGAGGACGAAGACCACAGACAGGCGAGAGGACGGCCACAGACAGGCGAGAGGACGAAGACCACAGACAGGCGAGAGGACGGCCACAGACAGGCGAGAGGACGACCCCAGACAGGCGAGAGGACGAAGACCACAGACAGGCGAGAGGACGGCCACAGACAGGCGAGAGGACGAAGACCACAGACAGGCGAGAGGACGAAGACCACAGACAGGCGAGAGGACGGCCACAGACAGGCGAGAGGACGAAGACCACAGACAGGCGAGAGGACGGCCACAGACAGGCGAGAGGACGACCCCAGACAGGCGAGAGGACGAAGACCACAGACAGGCGAGAGGACGGCCACAGACAGGCGAGAGGACGGCCACAGACAGGCGAGAGGACGGCCACAGACAGGCGAGAGGACGGCCACAGACAGGCGAGAGGACGGCCACAGACAGGCGAGAGGACGGCCACAGACAGGCGAGAGGACGGCCACAGACAGGCGAGAGGACGAAGACCACAGACAGGCGAGAGGACGAAGACCACAGACAGGCGAGAGGACGAAGATCACAGACAGGCGAGAGGACGAAGACCACAGACAGGCGAGAGGACGAAGACCACAGACAGGCGAGAGGACGGCCACAGACAGGCGAGAGGACGACCACAGACAGGCGAGAGGACGGCCACAGACAGGCGAGAGGACGACCCCAGACAGGCGAGAGGACGGCCACAGACAGGCGAGAGGACGACCACAGACAAGCGAGAGGACGGCCACAGACAGGCGAGAGGACGGCCACAGACAGGCGAGAGGACAGCCACAGACAGGCGAGAGGACGGCCACAGACAGGCGAGAGGACGGCCACAGACAGGCGAGAGGACGGCCACAGACAGGCGAGAGGACGGCCACAGACAGGCGAGAGGACGGCCACAGACAAGCGAGAGGACGGCCACAGTGTTTCTAATATGCCTACAGTTAATCACTTAAAGGGTTATTATTCTGTGTATATTTAGATATTGTGGTCTTCACTTCGGGTGATTTATTTAATTACTCTGTCACTCAGTTCTTGTACTGAATTTTAGCTGGTATTTTAACCTGTTAGATCGATTGAGATCCCACTAAAATAATTTAAATTACACGAATCCCTGGTGTGCTGTGTGCATACTTTTTTCGCTGGTTCTGAGATATACCCTATGGGTTATTATCTCATTGAGGAGACTGTGGGGAGTGATGCCATATAGGATTCAAGACAGCACAAGCGCGGATATCTCCAATTGTGTTCATGTACATATTGCACTTTAATCAATCAGCTTTGTCCACCAGCTGAAAAAACCAGTCAGCTGCAGGGGCCTGGCCAGAGGTCGGGCCCAACGTGCAGCGCCGGCCACCGGGACCCCCGCAGACACCGACCCTGGCTGAAGCAGGGAGCTGTTGTATAAGTGAAATATACAGTGTGTTAACGAGGTCGAACTTGGGCATCCCGCCTGACTTGTAGCCTTTCTCTGCTCAATAACGGGAACTAGTGAGGTGTCCATGCAATGTCCCAGAGTTATACTCCATCATGACATGCCACGCGGCACATCTTCTCCTGACAAGGGAATCCAGCCCTGTCAGGTTATTCAGAAATGAAACAAACGCCTGTTATGTTGGTAGAATGGAGCACCTGCGGTTTAAAGTATCCGCAGTAATAGTCATTTGAAGGTATAAGCAAGAACTTGTTGTATGTTAAATTAACATCTTCATTGCCTTCATCCGTAAAAATCTTTAACCCTTTCACTGCCAGGTGGCCCTGCAAAGCATTGCATACCGCATGGGGTGTCCGCAAACTGGGGGGCGCGGTGGCTGCAGAGGTCCGGCACTCTTCCCCAAAGCATTTAAATGAAATGCCGGGAAGCGCGCGAGGCCTCTGGGCGCGATTGTAGTAGCGGCGTGCGCCCGCTGCCTGAACAAATATGTTTACCTTGATGACGGCGCTGTGACGGTGATTGTGCTGAAGCTGGGACTGTTTGAACCACCTGTGCTGAAGCAGGGATATCTGTAAAACCTGCCCTGTTGGTGGCCCGTGAGGACTGGAGTTGGCCAGCCCTGTTGTAGGATTTGAATTGTCAGTTTTAAAACACTAGCTGAAACTGGCCTGAAAATAATAGACGTCACTTGCACTTCCTCGCTATAACCACAACGTGTTTTACTCCCATTAACCGTCTGACTTCCGTGTCCCGGCTTCCGGCTTTGTCCTTCTGTAAATGAATTACTATCACGGTAGTTTGGAGAAAAGTAAAATGATGTGGTGCGGACGATCATGCCCAAGCGCAGAAAGGATGGCGAGAAGGTCAGCCCATCACCAATAAAACGTCGCCAATACCGGGACTCCTGACTTTCAAACAATACATTTAAACCTGGAATTCAAACTATTACATGCTTCAGAGCGATAACTGCAGTGCAACGGTGCTCCGTGCCAGTCCCCAAGCCCAACCAACAGGTCAGGTTTTCAGGATATCCCTGCTTCAGGGAGAAGGAGAGAAAAAACGAAGCACAGATTCCACTGCTAGCTTGAAAAAACACAGAGGTGCGTTCCCATAATAAACAAGTTTATTGGATCAAACTAAGACAAACAGAATACCTACGCGTTTCGGGCTTGTGGCCCTTTATCAAGGTGAATAAAAGCAGCTTACCGGAGTGTGTTTAAATACCTTATCCTCGCGCTGCTGTAACCAATGCCGCGTCACTTCCTGGTTTAGAGACAGCAGCGCGAGGATAAGGTATTTAAACACACTCCGGTAAGCTGCTTTTATTCACCTTGATAAAGGGCCACAAGCCCGAAACGCGTAGGTATTCTGTTTGTCTTAGTTTGATCCAATAAACTTGTTTATTATGGGAACGCACCTCTGTTTTTCAAGCTAGCAGTGGAATCAGTGCTTCGTTTTTTCTCTCCTTCTCCTTGTTAATCTACATCAACGGAGGCACGATATACCCCTGGACAAGTGGATACTGAGGCCCCTCAACCATGTGAGTTTTTATATTCAATGAGACACACACACACTAACCTGCAAAGGGAGACACACACACACTAACCTGCAAAGGGAGACACACACACACTAACCTGCAAAGGGAGACACACACACACTAACCTGCAAAGGGAGACACACGCACACTAACCTGCAAAAGGACACACACACACTAACCTGCAAAAGGACACACACACTAACCTGCAAAGGGACACACACACTAACCTGCAAAGGGAGACACACACTAACCTGCAAAGGGAGACACACACACACTAACCTGCAAAAGGACACACACACACTAACCTGCAAAAGGACACACACACTAACCTGCAAAGGGAGACACACACTAACCTGCAAAGGGACACACACACACTAACCTGCAAAGGGACACACACACACACACTAACCTGCAAAGGGAGACACACACACACTAACCTGCAAAGGGACACACTAACCTGCAAAAGGACACACACACTAACCTGCAAAAGGATACACATACTAACCTGCAAAGGGACACCCACACTAACCTGCAAAGGGACACACACACTAACCTGCAAAGGGAGACACACACTAACCTGCAAAGGGAGACACAGACACTAACCTGCAAAGGGACACACACACTAACCTGCAAAGGCAGACACACACACTAACCTGCAAAGGGACACACACTAACCTGCAAAGGGAGACACAAACACTAACCTGCAAAGGGAGATACAAACACTAACCTGCAAAGGGAGACACACACACTAACCTGCAAAAGGACACTGTGACAAACGCCCCTCTTTTGTAGCGCTGACGTCTGTCTGGGTTCTTCCCGACACAGTCTTCTAGGGTTAATTATACAACAAACAGGAACATGCAAAGTATTACGTTGCTTAACTCAGGCTTCTGCCTGCTTTATTTTCATCCAAGTAAGGTACTGCAGCTTTAACATGTGTAGGCAGGAGGCACTCAGACATTTAACCTTCAGCGGTTTACTCATATCAGTGTTATAGCATTTCACACAGTGTCACTTTTCAGAACCAAACCAAATTATATAAACCAAATCCTATCCCATTCAGGGATCTAACTACACATCAGAATCAGCCTCTAACTGCTGCTGGGCCAACTAACCTGGTTCCCCAGTTTAAAAGAAGGCCCTCTCATTTAGGGTCACTAGATAAAGCATAGTCTTTTAGATACAGCAATAAAGATTTGTTTGTCTTATCTGTTCGTGGTGGGAACTCAGTCCCAAGTGTCCAGGCAAATCCTCTGGCACTGTGATACTTGAAGGGGCCGTCCACCCCGAACTGGATTCAGGGGAGCAGCGACACCCCCATCCCCCAGGCTCTAAGGAGAGAGACTGAAATGCAAACCTCTCTGCTCTAAATACCTGTGCATGTGATTAGAAGAGCAGGTGAGGGAGAACTAGACCCATTGTAATCTGTGGTCTGGATTTTCCATCCAGCAGCCTGAGTTAATGTGAAGCTGTGGAATGGATCATTTTTAACTATTCCTGCACTTTCTGACCTAAAATGGGGCAGAAAGCTGCCTAACATCTTTGGACTATGTCACAACACACACACTAACCTGCAAAGGGACACACACACTAACCTGCAAAGGGACACACACACACTAACCTGCAAAGGGAGACACACACACTAACCTGCAAAGGGAGACACACACACTAACCTGCAAAGGGAGACACACACACACTAACATTAACCTGCAAACACACACACACACACACTAACCTGCAAAGGGAGACACACACACTAACCTACAAAGGGAGACACACACACATTAACCTGCAAAGGGAGACACACACACACAGTAATCTGCAAAGGGAGACACACACACACTAACCTGCAAAGGGAGACACACACACACTAACCTGCAAAGGGAGACACACACACACTAACCTGAAAAGGGAGACACACACACTCACATGCAAAGGGAGACACACACACTAACCTGAAAAGGGAGACACGCACTAACCTGCAAAGGGAAACATACACTAACCTGCAAAGGGAGACACACATACTAACCTGCAAAGAGAGACACACACACACTAACCTGCAAAGGGACACACACTAACCTGCAAAGGGAGACACACACACACTAACCTGCAAAGGGAGACACACACACACTAACCTGCAAAGGGAGACACACTAATCTGCAAAGGCAGACACACACACTAACCTGCAAAGGGAGACACACACACTAACCTGCAAAGGGAGACACACACACTAACCTGCAAAGGGAGACACACACACTAACATGCAAAGGGAGTGAAAACAAAATTAAACTAAACATATACTAAGCGCTCAACCTATTGACCTAACTTATAAACAACTATAGTGATAAATAAGTGCTCTAAGAATGTAAAGGAATCCCCTATTGAGGAAAAAAAACAATAAGTGAATCCCCACAGGCTCATTTAGCAGACTGTGGAATGGCTGCCTTAGGAATGGGAAACAAACCTATCCACAAGGCATGTATAACAATAGCAAGAGATATACAAATAACAAAAAAACAGACAATGGACAAAACAGATATTCCTTGGCGCACTATCAGATATTTAGACCTGACAAGATGAATGAAGTCCCAGAATCTTGATGATGTAGATATTATGTCCAAGGTCCAATGCACTTAAATCCTTTGAAATAGCAGAACCAGATCTGAAAACATAAAAAACAGAACAGCCATTGCGCAGTCCCCTCTGGTCAGTCCTGCTCTCCCCCACCGTTGCCAGCTACTTACTTAAAAGTAAATATTAGCGGGCCTCAAAAGGTATCTTTCACTTGCTTCGCGGCTAGCTCCAACTCAGCGTGTTGGCCGGCGATGTGACCTCTCTCCAGATACACGGCCGCAGCACCACAAACCGTAAGGTGAGGAAAGATAGGGCACCAATAGTGTGATACCAAACATTTAATAATAAAAACTACAGGGTATAACAACAGTGCACTCACATGCCGTTAATCCGTACATGCAGCATACAACGTGCCGTCCGCTCTCATGGGAGGATGCCGGGGTGATGCAGGAGGAGGCTGAAGTTGGCGTGAATCCCCGTTTCGTGGCCGCGACTCAGAGCGCTTCGTCCTCCTCCGATGACGTCACCGCTGATCCGCCCCTTCTCCTCTCCAAACGTATGCACGCTGTATCACGTCTAAAACACTCCACCCTACGCGCGTTTCGTGACTGCTGACGTCACTTCTTCAGGGGTAAAGGGTATTAACCGCACTTACAGAGCAGAGGCTATTTTTAGCAACACCCCTGAACTCCTGTGTGAGGACACTGCAGACCTCAAGATACACTTTAACAAATTGGAGAAATGTTTATTATTAAGACAGAGAATTTGGTGGGAAATAACAACCATGGAGAATTATAATCGTGTGAAACGTATTCCCAGAGGCTTACGCCATACTAAAACACCCTCCTTTGGTTTTGTCAATGTAGAATTTGAGCAGCAATGGTGCCAGATTCTTGAGGACTGCTCATTTAAATTAATGGACCTAATCATTAGACACAAGTCACAAGAGTACAAATTAGTGTCCAAACAAATCTTAGAATTACAAGACAAATTGAAAGCCTTCTCACTTATGGATAACTTTAAAGAGCTAGATATGAAAACTGCTAGCAAGCTTAACAAGCAAGAAAAAACGATCATGCTCAATAAACAGACAAAGTTTGAGCGAGATAAGGCTGACTATGGGTTGCACCAAATCTACATGTGGCAGAAATTACCTTCTAGATCAAAGGGTAAACCCAAATACAAGAAAACAAACAAAGAAGGAGGGGGTAAATCCATCCTTAAGGGGAACAAAGTCAGTGAATCAACCTCACATGCTGTATCCTTTTTATTCTCTGAGAGTGACTTCAACCCTTCATCAGGCGATGAGATGGCGGGATCCAGTGAGATGACCCATTCAACCAGACCGGCCATGCAGAAGTCCTCAAAAAACGGGGAAGGACGAGAAGAGGCAGGAGAAAGAACGTGTACTGGGATGCCATCCAAGAGATTAAAGATTTAAATGTGGAGACCAGTAATGTTATTAACATCTAGAAACATGAACTGACACAATCAGAACTGTCCATTTTGCACCTTGGACTATCTTTTGCACCCAGTACTCAATTCAATTTGTTTTCAACTATGGTGGACGTGTTTAAATTCACACGTAAATTAACCCTGAAATGATTTTTTTCCTCTAGGAACAACAATCCCAATACAATGTTACCCATATTTGACACTAACCCTGTTGTCCCAATTCCCCTAGGTTTTGAAGACCAGTGCAGAGAGCAGGATCTCATAGACCTCTTCAATGAAAATAACACAATAGATGACCCAATAGATTTTCTCGGGAGTACCAATTCTGGGTTCAAAAAGAAATCCGTGTTCTACCCCTCATTCGTGAGGGGGCAGTACATTGATATCTTCCAAAAAGGCATTGAAAGAGATCTGTCGCTTCTGGCCAAAGGCATAGGAACCAGGGGACCTCAGCGGGATAATTTAACTGTGGAACAATGGGCAGCTTTAAAATCACTAATTGACAATGATTCTGTTCTTATTAGAAAGGCGGACAAAGGTGGCGCTACTGTGGTGCTCGACAGAGAATATTATGTAGCAGAGGCGCAGCGTCAGCTGGGTGACCCGGAAGCCTATCGTACCCTTGACGGGGATCCCACCCCGCTATTCAGCAGAGAGTTTTTGGATCTCTTGGATGAAGGTGAGATGTTACATGTTCTCTCACCCAATGAGCGAGACTTCCTCACCACTCCAGATCCCATCACACCCATCTTCCACCACTTACCCAAAATTCACAAGACACTGGTTGCACCCCCGGGTAGACCCATCATCTCTAGTATAGGCTCACTTGGTGAACACCTTTCACAATATATAGACCATTATTTACAGCCACTTGTTCACTCATTACCTTCACACATCATAGACACCAAACATGTATTATCACTCTTAACACCCATCACTTGGCACTCACACTACATCTGGGTCACCCTAGATGTAGCTTCCCTATATAATATTATCAAGCACGAACATGGCCTTACTGCCACTGAATTCTTTTTGCACAATCACTCCACCCTTTCTCCAGCACATGTAGCTTTTCTTTTAGATAGTATCAAGTTTTCACTCACGCACAATTATTTTCTGTTTGATCACCAGTTTTATCTCCAAACACGTGGGACAGCCATGGGGACGTCATTTGCCCCCTCCTACGCCAACCTATTCATGGGTTGGTGGGAGATGTCCCACGTGTTTGGAGATTCCAACCCATTCAGACATCATGTGGCGTTTTACAAGCGCTACATTGATGATCTGATTTTGATCTGGAGTGGTGGGGAGGCAGAGCTTTTGAAGTTTTTTGAATACCTGGCTAACAATACACTCAATCTGAGATTTACTCACACATACGACAAACACCAAATACAATTTGTGGATTTGAATTTGTATGTTGATTTAGAGAATAAAATCCAATCAGATATTTTCAGGAAAGAAAATGCCAGGAATTCATTGCTTCACGCAAAAAGTTGTCACGCTCGCCCTCTGGTCAGAGGTATTCCGAAGGGGCAGTTTCTGCGGTTACGCAGGAACTGCTCCACGTTGGAGTCCTTTGTCCACAGGGCGAACGAGATGAGGGAGAGATTCCTGTCAAGGGGATATGACATCAAAGATCTAGATCTGGCATATCAGAATGCGTTAGATACAGACAGGGAACGGCTCATAAATATGAATGTTAGCCGGAAAAAACAGAGCACACAAGTCGAGGACACTGAAACCCCCTTTTTTGTCACGAACTATAGTGAGCAAGCCAATTGCATTAAAGCAATAATACACAAACACTGGGCCACACTATCTCTGGACCCCTTGCTGCGCAAGATGGTCTGTGTAGGCCCTAAAGTAGTGTTTCGCAAGGCAGCTACACTTGGTAATTTTTTGTCACCCAGTATGCTAAAATCAACTAACCGTAACAGAACAAAACTGTCTCTATTTCCAAAACTAATTGGTTCATTCAAATGTGGACACTGTAAAATCTGTCCGAATATGCTTAAGACAAAACACTTTTCAAACTATGATGAAACACGTAGATTCCCTATCAGAACCTTTATATCATGTCAGACTAATTTTGTGATTTACTTACTAAAATGCGGATGTAATAAACAATATGTAGGGCTAACAAGTAGAGCCCTAAAAATCCGCATCATGGAACACCTTAGACTTATTAAGAATCACGACATGACACATCCGGTACCAATGCATTTCAATATGTGTCCGTTGGGTTCTGTGGAGAATTTTCAATGTTGTGCCATTGAACATATTGCATTACCCCCTCGGGGAGGTGATAGAATTAAGATCTTGCATCAGAGAGAGGCCCATTGGATATACACATTAAACTCTCTACAGCCCAACGGACTCAATATTGATTGGGATCTGCGTTGCTTTCTTTAAAATTATCAGGATCATATGTTTCTAGGGTGTGTGCATTCAGTATATCCTATGATAGGATTGCTTTAAACTTATGCTATAATTTGGTTCATTCTGCTTAGAGCCTCTGTGGATGTTTCTGAACTTGCTTTCCCATATTTACCCCCTTTCCCCCCCCCCCCCCCATTTACCCGCTTCCACCTTCCTTCCCCAACCCCCCCCCCTCCCCCCTAACATGCAAAGGGAGACACACACACACTAACCTGCAAAGGGAGACACACACACACACTAACCTGCAAAGGGAGACACACACACACTAACCTGCAAAGGGAGACACCCACTTGTTGGATGCCCAACATGCAGCCAGTATCCCAGTTGCAGGCCCTTCCATTAATGGACAAAAATACCCAATGCTACATCCAATGTGACAAAGTACATAGTAAAATACTTCATTACTATTCTCATGAGTAAGGGTCATTTAGTTAAACCGTTTGGCCAAAGTGTTATAAGCCTGCAAACCGCGTCACGGCCCCTTCCATTAATAATTAGGATCATTTTTTTAAAGAAACATTTTATACTGAAGATATCTTAAAGCAGCAATGCCCCCCAGAAGCCTGTATGAGTTTAACTTATATAATGTTACTATATTTCCCACTGAACACGTCCCGCTCTTTAAAAATCCTGAGAATTTCAAGCTTTGATAGTAACCTTTGCCCGGCGCTGGGGAGAGCTCCCTGACACTTAACATTTTAAAGACAAATCTCCTGCGCTGAACCGAGCGTCAGATTTAATTAAAGGCAGTGTGTGTAATTCTCTTACCTGTGTCGATGCTTTTTCCATTGAGATGGCCGGTACATGAAGAACAGAAGCTGTCTCCGAGAGACAGGGAGAGCTGCACATGCAGGTCAGAAGAGCAAGGGACAGCAGTTGGTTCTGACGTAATGGGGGTGGGGGTGGGGGTGGGGGTGGGGGTGGGGGTGGTGGTGGTGGTGGTGGTGGTGGTGGGGTGTGTGTGTGTGTGTACACAACATTGAAAGTACAGATATACTTACATTTATTTTTAAAAAATGCATCACCTATTCCGGAAATATTAAATGAATTTTGCAGTACATTTGTTCATCCCTTCCGCGCCGAGGAGGCCTGAGTCGCATTGCAGAGATTACAGGGATCATTTTAATCACAAGTAGGTGTTCATGCAGTTTTGGTCTGAAAACGAACACTTCAGACTATAAACAATAAGCCCCAAGAGATCCCTGTGTTATTTAGTCAGATTATAACATCTGTAATGTAGATGTCTTTGTGTTTATGTTGCTTTCACATTGTATTATATAATCTTCTGTCTCTACTGATATACCATCAAGTGTTGCCTTGCCACTGTATAAATTAATGTAACCACTAAATGCTTCCTTAATAAAAGCATTTTGCTTTTTTCATGAATAATTGCTTTTTCTCCCAGACATTTATCACACCATTTACAGAAACACGAACGCTAAGGCAGTGGATCGCAATATTTTTTTTAAAACCATCCCTCTTTAGCCTGCGTGCTGCCAGTTCTGTAATCAGTGCACGAAGATGTCCAAGATTTAGGGGTTGGGTCCCCAAAAAAATCCCATTCAAAAGGAATGGGATGGGTTTGCACATAGTGGAATAATCAGTTTATTGATGCAGGAAAACCGATATTCTTTCTGTCACCCACCAGATTGGGAAACACGGCAGTATTAGTTCCCAAGGTTTTGAATGTATCTATGGTAGGATTGTCTATATACATTTAGAATAATAAAGTGCCTAAAAGAGAAACTACACACGGGAATTCACCTGGAAATAGTTGACCTAAATACTGTTATGCTAAGAAGATACCATTTCCTTCACACAGGATACAATAACAAACCATTTGGCAAATTCCTTTTTTCAGACAGGAGTTCATTAGGTGTGTAAAGTGAAACACTACTGATTACTGCCACTCATATCAACAATACAGAATGTGCAACAGGTGCTGTGTACGCTCTTTTCCCTTATGAGGGGTATTATGGTGCAGAGGTTACTCTATACCAGGGGGAGGCGGGGAGAGCAGGGGCAACTCCAGCCCTCAAGGGCCACCACCGTTGGCTTTTAAGAATATCCCTGCTTCAGCACAGGTGGCTCAAGCAGTGTACAGTTCACAGGATGATGCACTCACGTGAAGGAGATCCTTGCCACCGGTGCTCAGCCACAGCGGTGCCGCTGTGAAGCAGAAACCCCCGACAGTCAGACGTGGCATTCAGTGGACTTGGGGGAAAAGGTATGAAGGTTTATTTGGTGATCCGCATTTCGCGGGCGGCTTGTGGGCCTTTCTCAGACCGAAGCATCGATCACTAAATAAACCTTCATACTTTTTGCACGAGGCCACAGAGTGCCACTTCTTTTACAAAAGCAAAAAAAGAAATGGAGTGCGCCAAATAGGTGCTACTATAAATAGGGGACTAAAAATATTAATAGAATAGTACAATAAAAATGTGTGACATGAACTAATCCGGAGCGTATAGGGTCTTGCAAAATATAATAAATGAATGTGTAAGAAAAACCAAAACCCAATTGGTAGCGCAGCTTCCTAATACAGGGAACCCCAGTCCCTGATAAATGGTACAAAAAGAAAGAGACAGAAATGGAAGCGCAGTCCAAGGGGTAGTGGTGAAACTAAACACTTTCATGATAGATCGTGTCCCTAAGATCACAATCAAAACCAACAAAAAATCACAATTAAAATCAAACAATATCAATATTAAAATAAATAATGGTGTGCAAATGAAGCTGATGTGCAAATACTGCTTGTTGAGTCTCAGAGGGGTTAACCACGGGAAGATCTCGGTTTGAGATCAGAGTCAGCTAGTGCACGTTTTTCAGGACTGATCTCAAACCGAGATCTTCCCGTGGTTAACCCCTCTGAGACTCAACAAGCAGTATTTGCACATCAGCTTCATTTGCACACCATTATTTATTTTAATATTGATATTGTTTGATTTTAATTGTGATTTTTTGTTGGTTTTGATTCTGATCTTAGGGACACGATCTATCATGAAAGTGTTTAGTTTCACCACTACCCCTTGGACTGCGCTTCCATTTCTTTCTCTTTCTTTTTGTGTCACTTCTTTTACGTCCGATGGTCAGTGTACACACAGGGACTCTGCGCACCACGCGGTGATCGTGTCCGATATTCAAAACACATTTTTCTACGGATTTCGATGCAAGATTTGAAATGTAGCGATTAGGTTTTTATTCACAAACTTCGTTCCATCCCATCACGTTAAATTGATTTATTTTAGAGACTCTGCGTGTTTAACTAAACATCGGGCTCTCTCCCTTTCAGACGTGGTTGAAGTGATGAGATGCCACAACTTTCTATTTTTTTATGTACAATTCCAGTTTTTGAAGAAAGGGGCACTTATTTAGGATATCCCTCTTACCACATTTACAGCATAATCCTTTAAAAAAATACAATCCACAGGGCTGTGCCCCAAAGTTGAACAAACATAGATTTATTCCCCTTTACTCTGCTACAGTACCATTTCTTCTGTTTTATAAGGCGCGTCGGTCACGGAGCAGAAACATTTATACATAAACACTCCCCTATGCGACCCCTTTCTACCAAGTTGATTCAGGAGATGGATTGAGCGGCTCCTCAGAAACAAGGCGTAAAATCTAATCGCCGAATACACAACAGGAAATATCCCAAAATATACAAGACGCGCTGCTTATGAGAGCTGCCACCAGACTGAGGAATTATTGCTGCGGCTACATCAAAGTTGCAGTGTGGTTTTGCTTGTATCCTGATCACACTCCTTGTGAAACGCTGGAGTGATCTTAAAACCAGGGAGGGATATATATTTAAAAGGCGTTCTACTGGGTTTGTGACCTAATGTTCCCAAATTAAAAAATAAAAAAAACTTGGGGCTTATTCTAGGTATGCATACCATTGCTCTAGACGTAAATTGGGTTCTAGATTTTGTCTGCAGCCTCTATACCTACCAGAGTACCCCCCAAAGTGAAGGTACACCCATGTTTTGTTTTTTTGTTTTTATTATTATAATCTACCATATACAAAGACATATGACTAAAAATTTGTTAACACAATTGTAATAAAAAACAAAAAAAATCCAAGAAAAACAGAATGCAATATGCCAATGTTTGTGAAGATTTTGATTTAAAGCGACCGCCTGTTTTTACCGCACTCCAGAGCAATACGGGATATTAAACCCAAATTACATGTCCATTGTTTCCAAGGGGTGGAATGTCAAATGCCTGTGGGGTCGTCCTTCTTGGAATCGTCTTCTCCCGAGGACGAGCTTGCTCTGTATAACGGGGGTTTCTAGGCAATGTTTCCCAGAGGCTACCCTCAATCTCATTTGCCAAGAGAGGTAATAAAACTGTACAATGCAGGTATATCCTAACAGGATACAAAACCAGGCACACGGCCAGGCTGGAGGTGACGAGCATAAAATGCTGCTTTAAACGCGACCGCACTGTTAGCCTGCAGGTGTAATGGGAGACGAGTCTCTGATGTTTCCTGTTTATTATGACATGGGTAACCTCATGGGCCCTCGTGGTGGAGCTGGGGGTCGTAGAGTAGGGCGAGGTGGAGGCATGGGGCCACGCTGGTACCCATAAGGCATTCGGGGTGGCCCATTGTACCCATGTGGTGGCATTAGAGGTGGCGGGCGCATCCCGTGAGGCATGCCCAGATGGCCTGCAGCAAAAGAACCAAAAAGTTAGAAGCAGCGTGGAGTCTGGGACAGGAAAGTGTGCAAAGCCTTCAAAAGCAGGGGGCACAGCAAGCAGAGGGGGGGCACAGCAAGCAGAGGGGGGGCACAGCAAGCAGAGGGGGGGCACAGCAAGCAGAGGGGGGGCACAGCAAGCAGAGGGGGGGCACAGCAAGCAGAGGGGGGGCACAGCAAGCAGAGGGGGGGGCACAGCAAGCAGAGGGGGGGCACAGCAAGCAGAGGGGGGTGCTCCACATCAATACCAGAGGGCAAACCATCAGCAATGAGGAGGTTACAAGTATAAGTGTGTTGGGATCCTTTAAATGCAAAAGTGTCAGCTAATCTTACTGATTACACTGACAGGAGGGGGCATTATAGATCACTCTGAAGATGACAAAAAGACCCACGGAACTGGAGTTTATCACCTTTAAATGTGGTACCCAGAGTACCAATTACAAATATAAGGATCTTAGAAAGATTAATGTTGGCAGCTAGTTAGGAAGGCTGCTGACTTGGACTTTTATTGTGTACATCTATATGCGCTTTACTGTAATGCCATGTCCACTGTGACACTTGTCAACTTGACCCCTACAGTGCTGAAGGGGCCAGCAAGGCATTGATCAGCCCTCTAAGAGTAACTAATGCAGCTGTCAACATGCATTTAGGAACAGACCACTGTCTCCCTTCTCATTATAAACTATTAACCATGTGTTTTACCGCACACACCCACACTTATGTTACTGCTACAAAAGGAAATGGCATTTTATTTTAAAGGTACATAATGTACCAGCGGATATCGGCTGTGATGTAGACAGGAAAGAATCAGTGCAGAATGAAGAGACGGGTTATCCTGCTACGTGATAAAAGTGGATTTTAAAAAATCGACAGGACAATCGCCTCCTATAAAACCCAACCTGGGCACTCGTCCACTCGTGTGGCCCAAGAGCAATACATCACCACGGCAGTGAGGTGAAACAGTTGTTTAAGAGGACAGGCGAGGGAGATTCTCTGGAAAACATCCTCAGTGCACAAGACTAAAACTACAAACCTAGAAAAGTCGCTGGCCCATCTGGGGGCAAAAGGGATAAGTGAATGGTTACTCTTACCCATAGATCCAAAATGCGGGGCCCTTGGTGGCATGCCCATGGGAGGGGGTCCAGGATGACCCATGCCGTGCGGGCGATTTTGCATCTGTCCCGATGCGCCAGGGTGCGAGGGGCCCATACCGTGACCTCCGTGGTGTTGAACCTGCATCTGCATTCCTGTCGATAACACAAAATCAAACTTCAGCCAAGGATCTCACACACACTATCGGTGCCTTGGTGCTTATCGTCTTTAACCCGACAGGATCAGATGAAAAACGAGTACTTTAACCCTTCACTGTAAGAGGAGTCGGCGACAGGCGGGCCTGCAATACCACAACCAACTAGCAGCGGAAGGGTTAATACTAATCCCTTGCCTATTCACTGTCCTTTCAAGGTAATACTGCGGTTTTGGTGCAGTTAAATCCATAGAAGCAAAAGAATACAGGCTTCCATTTAAACTACATGCAACATGGACATCAAGGTCAAAGGTCCTGTCCAGGTGAACCTTCATCAGGATATTTGTGAATGCGAATACCTCTCTCGCAACACCATTTAAAGCGGCAACGGCAACAACATGTATTTGGAGCCAAGAAGCATAACCCTTTCCTTAAAAAAAATAATCGTGAAGATGGCGTCATTATTTTGGTTTTTCATCTTCAATGCAAAACACTTTCTTTGCAGGAGTTCTTAACCCTCCCCGTGTTTCATACTCCAGCAATGTTACTTGAAGTGGTTTCAAAACAGTGAGCTTTAAGTCAGCAATTAAAAAACAAAATAAAACAATGTTTTAGTTGATTAGCCCTGATTGCTGCTACCGATGCATCTATTACAGGGGTGGCCAACTCCACCAACAGGCCAGGTTTTAGGAATATCCGTGCTTCAGTGCAGGTGGCTCGACGACTGAGCCACTGGTTGAGCAAACCTGTGCTGAAGCAGGGATATCCTCAAACCTGAAGCTGTTGGTGGCCCTTGAGTACTGGTATTGACCACTCCTGATCTATTATTTGCTGTATTGATCGGGGATAGACTTCATTACATTTCCTCTCCATCTACAGATATAGCCGCATTGTTCCTTGTGAGAACGTAACATATGTTAGAACTCAGAATATCACAGCATCCTATAGGATTTCAATGGCAGTGATGGCGCAGAATATCGAAACGTACACCACCGGGAGTAACACTGAAGCCTGCTCCATTTGTATGTTACACCAACCTCTGCGGGGCAGTATTACCCCGTCCCGCTTCTGCGGGGTAGTATCCCAGGATGATGAGACTCACCGTGATGCATCCCGCCAGGCTGGAAGGGGTGAGGCATCTGAGGGTGGCCCCCCTGGGACCCACCTGAAGATTGCCCGCCTCCGGAAACAGGAGGCATCGGGGGTGGGGGCATTGCGGGGGGGATTCCAGGAGGAACCGCTCCAGGTGGGGGCACGGGGGGGAATGAAGGGATACCTGCGGAAAAATTAAATATAAGTTACTCAGGGGATCTTCACATATTCATCAAACTAACAGGCTGGAAATATTTGTGGGGAATACATCGTAACCGTGTACTTTTAGGCAGTGGCCTCTGCCACCAACTCGTTTCAGCCTCATGTGACATGGTCTTGTTAATGAGATGTGTTTATTTTCTGACCCTGGATTTTTAACCCCTTGCGCTGCAGTCTATTGCGCTCCTGACAGGAAAAGGGATTAATTGTGAGATAAAACAACACTTCTCTAGGTGTAAGTTACATGCACGAGTCTGTGTACCCTATTAAAGCAGCATTAATACTGTATATGCATAAATAACCATCACAGAAATAACTATTGTGTAAGTATAAAGTAACTATATTTGTATTTACATGGCCCTTTCCAGACTAAATGCTGCAGGCGGCATTGAGAAACCACCTTTCTTGTAGAGGGGAGTTAAGAGGCACTCCTAGTTAAATTTAAAAAAATGTTTTAATTGGTTTGAAGCAGGGGGTCTCCGGAGCTGAACTGCATTGATTTCAGCTTTGGGGACCCCCCGATTCCCGAGATACAGACCTCCGTAGGGGATGCCAGTATCTGTGCACAGTTTAAGAAGACAGATGGGATGACATTGCGGCTTCCTATTGGCCGGCAACACGTGGTACTTTTAAACCACCATATTGATCCCCCAGCCGGGCTTCTACCAGCAGCACCTATGGCAGTATTTATTTGGTGAAGCAGGGGGTCCCCAGAGCTGAAATAAATACAGTTAAGCTCCAGAGACACCGGCTTCAAACCTATTTTTTAATATATTAAAGGGTCGCCAGGAGTGTCTCCTTATAGACGCGCGTTTTATATGAATTAACTGGGATTCTAATTTCGGGTGCTTATGAAAATGAGAAATAAAGTGACTGGGTCACCAGGGATTAGAACTGGGTTCTCCAACTCCAAGACAATGACATTAACACTAGATTACTACCCTAGAATGCAGGGTCAGTGTTTCTATGACAGCCGGAGCGGTCAGAGTGCACCACGTTGATCTCTCAATCAGGATGCTGCGGCCCCCAGGGAAACACTCTGCCAGCTACTCAGCTGGGGCACATCCCGCAATGTTTGCAGGCTCTCGTCTCAGTCCAGCACAGAGAGTGGAAAAGTGGTTCGCAGCCTCCACGCCGTGAATGTTGCGATTCAGAAAGGTTAAGAGTGTGCTGTGTGAGGAGAGCGGTTTGAGGAAAAGGGGCGAGTGTTTGAATGTGGAGTGCCGAGAATAAGGGGGAGTATAAAGTGTGTCTGTAATAAGGGGGAGAGTGTAGAGTGTTTGTGACCGAGGAGTGCGAGTTTGTGGTGCATGCGAGTGAGAAGGGTTGTGTGCGGTTTGATGAGCAGGGATGCCCCAAGATTCAAAATATCTCCCAGTGGTGCCCGTGCACAAAAAAATAATAATAATAAAAAAAATTTTAGGTTGATCAACCCTGTATTAGGTAAAGCAGCAGTGTATGGAGCATCCTGGTTGGCCAATGTCACAGCATATATTTTGAATAACCCATAGAAAGTGGTCCTGTGTATGAAGAGACTCTCCCCTACCTGCAGCAACTGAGCTCGTCAATGACGTGATGACGGCCGGTGCAGACGGAGGGGGTGGTGCGTCCGCGAACAGCTGATGAGGTCGGTCAGCCTGCGACAGCGGGTTCTGGGCAGCCAGCAGCCTCTCTGCAGCTGACCCGTGTCGCTCGCCCTTGGAGTCTTTCTTGAAGGCATAGGACACAGTGATAGGACGGTTGCACAAGTACTGTCCGTTCATGGCTTCAATGGCCGCGTCGGAGGCGTCAAAGCTAGCGAAGTTGATGAACGCGTAACCCTTCGAGTTGCCCGTGTCTGGGTCGCGCATGATCTTGGGGGTCTGCAGGATGACTCCGAAGGCGCTGAAGGTGTCGTAGAGCAGCTTCTCGTCGATCTCAGGGTCCAGGTTCCCGATGAAGATGTTGGCTCCGACGTCCAGGTTCTTGTTGTGCGCAGAAGCTTTGTTCACTCGGATGGGCTTCCCGTACAGCTTTATCATGTTCATGATCTTTATAGCGTAGTCTGCATCCTCCTCGCTCAGGAACTCGACAAAGCCATAGCCTGGGGAAATGAACAAGTCCATTACACTGCGGTTACCCTATGATGCAGGTCCGTGACCCTTCTAAACTGAGTGGACATAACCACTACTGATTACCAACCATTATTCATTAGAACAAACATTAATAATTTTGCTGTCAAGAAAACCAGTCCCCTGGCTGTGACATGGTTAATGACTGCTAAATGCTACAGCTTTTTACTAAATACACCATTCCGGATCAATTAGATTCTTAAATGCCATGTATTCATGAAAAACTAACCCATCCTCTAGAATCCGTATCAAAAAGTTTCTGTGCTAGGTTTACACAAGGACAGATGTGCTTTTCTTGTTCCATGAAACAGAATATTTCTGCATCTTTGTGTTAATTAATATATCTGCACTTAAACTTGTGCCTGTGACTGTTTTAATACAGGACAGCGGCTTCCTCAGAATGAAGAAATGGAGATGCATCCAATGCAATTCAATTCTTAGCTTATCCTTCCTAATAAAAACGACAAACACGGTTTCTTCCCTTTTTATATTGTACTTGAATTTCAAATCAGTTTTTACAACTTTTGCAAACCTGTAAATTCTAAATTATACCATAAATAAAATGTTATAAATAACTGAGAATAGGCAAGGATGATTAAAAAAAATATATATATATCTATTTATTTATTTTTTAAAGAACAGTTTGATTTCCTGTGTCTTCTTCCCAAAGTCATTTAGATTTAGAGCTAAAGCAATAGTTATTCGTTGGATAAGATTATGACTGACCAACGAGGTGGTGAATGGTCTTCATCATAAAACTTATCAGGAAAGATTGAATGACCTCAACAGGTACAGCTTGGAGGAGATAACAGAGATGGGGATATGATGGAAACGTTCAAATACATAAAAGGTTTCAGCAAGTACAGGAGGTAAGCATATTTCAGAGAAAATTGGTAAAACAAGAGGTCATGCTCTGAAGATGGAGGGTCGGCAACTCGGGGGAAATACTTCTTAATGGAAAGGGTGGTGGATTCATGGAATCGCTTCCCAACAGAGGTGGTAGAGGCTTATGAAGTAAGGGAATTAACACATTATTGGGTTGGACAGAAGTCTATCCTATATATTTATTTATAAAATGTGTTACCAAGAAGTAATACATCGAGTTACCTCTCGTTTTCAAGTATGTCCTGGGCAAGGATCAGATGGGGTCTGAGGTCAGCAGATAGGGAAGAAATGAATAAAAAAGGTAGACTAGGTGGGCCAAGTGGTCCTTATCTGCTGTCAAATTCTATGACCGCACATATTCTCAGTTGTGTGCATTATAATCTGTGTTATCAGCCATAGTATCCGCCTCACCTTGGTGCTGCCCTGTGACTCTGTCCTTGGGCATGTGTGTGTTCACTACAGGTCCAGCTTGCAAGAAGAGTTCCCATAGTAGCGGCTCGCTCACCTTCTCATCCAGCCCTCCAACATACACAGTGGCGTCTAGGATTAGACAGGAACCATTACTATTACTGTACAAAGCACTAACTGCATTTACTTACACGTTCATCATACTGGTGTGTTCGGAAATAAGGCATCACAGTCTACAAAATATCTTACTCTTTCTAGGACCAATACATCAGGGCACATGCAGTCCATGGGCAAAACGCTGAAGTGGCCCTTGAACTGCCTGTCCCTGCTAATTTCATTGTAGTTTCCCAGGAAGATAAACACACGTTTTCACACTAAATTTTAATATAAAGCTACGGTAATAAAATATACAGTATATAGTACATATGTTAGAAATGCTTACAATATGTCCAAGTACAGTATGGCAAATTCAGCATATAAAACTAGTACTGGACACTTCTAGCTCTTTCAACTGTCAAGGTTTCCTTTCTTTGGGGAAATAACACTAACACCCTGCAATAGAAATAATATAACAAATACTCTCACCCCCCCCCCCCCCCCCCCTTCTTGCTCAGTCGGAGACTCTCCTCAGCCCCCCAGGGCCCGGCCTCTCCTCAGGCCCTCTCCTAGCCCGGCCTCTCCTCAGGCCCCCTCCTAGCACGGCCTCTCCTCAGGCCCCCTCCTAGCCCGATCTATCTGTAATCCCCCCCGGCCTCTCCTCGGACCCGCTCCAGTTTCTTGGCATCTCACCCTGGTTCCTTTCTGAGATCGGTCCCGCCGCCATCTTTCTCCCCAGCAGCACACGGACACCTCAGCCCTCACTTCCTCCACGCGCCAACGTGCGCACGCGTCACATCCGAGGATAATTTTTTTTTGTCAAACGTGAAAAACTTTATTGACTACAAGATTGTAAATAACACTGTGCTGGGGTATCTCGTGCATGTCAGATGTCACACTCACTGTCAGTCTGTCTCTCTCCCCCCCCCCCCCTCTATCTCTTTCTCCCCTGTGTGACTGATCCCAGGCAGTATAGTGACCTGAGCTGGAGGGAGGAGGAGGGGACACACGCTTAATAGGGCCCCAAACAACTGCCCCTCTGTGTGTGTAGATAGCATGGGTGGGTACAGGCTAGTAGTCACTTACTGCGGGTGCTTCCAAAGTCACACCCCACAATGCATTGCTGCAGTGGATGCAAAGTATAGCAGGGAACGACTTTGGAAGCACCCACTGTAAGTGACAGCTATATCACCCACAGCTTGTTTTATAAATCCTGTGAGCGCCTGTTATTTTCTATACGTTTATCACTCCTTAAGCCCCCCTTCCTCCCCCCCCCCCCAGGCAAGATAGCCATTGTAGAACGTTGGCATGCTGCTTCCACCAGCAACTATCTCTCTATCTCTATCTTATTTATAAAATGTTTTACCAGGAAGTAATACATTGAGTTACCTCGTATCTATCTATCTGTAATATACACCTGTTTCATACGGTAAATTATTATGTAGTATTACATTACTCTATTAAATGCGTCTATTTTAAACCTTATTATAATTATATTGATATATTGTATGTATTATCTGCATATTGTCCCTTTTTCATGTTTACATGTTATGTTTTGAAATAAATCAAATATTTTTGCACATGAACAAAGTGAGCACAGCTTGCAGGTGTTGTATAGTTCTGGGGGCTCTACTTCTGTCCTCAAGCCCCTCTCAACAGGTCAGGTTTTCAGGGTATCCCAGCTTCAGCACAGGTGGCTCAATCAGAGGCTCAGTCGAAATTGAGTCACCTGTGCCGAAGCAGAGGCAGATTGAGCCACCTGTGCTGAATCTGGGGTATATTTAAAACCAGAGACAGAACATGAAACACAGACAGAGCTCAGTGCACATCCAGTGAAACCTATACACAGTACAGTGTCTAAATATATATGTATAGATATCTATTAAATAAAATGGTCTTTTAGTTTAACATTTTGACCAAAGTGTTGTAAGCCCCTGAGCCACTACACGGCAGACCACATCTCAAGTGTCCCTAACACTAATATACATTCTTAATAACCTGTGCATTACCAGGAAGAACGATTTATAATAAATCTGTCAAAATTAGTTGCATAGTTCTAAGTCTGATTGAAGCTTTTATTAACCTGTACATTACCAGGGAAAGCACTCTGTATTAGATTTGTCACAATCATACTGCAAGCAGGCAAGTTCCCCTGAGAGTGGCAGTATTACCACTATGGAGTGAGCTTTTAACCATTTATATGTGGGAGCGGGTGAGCTTAAACAAGATAGGAAGAGCCACCTTCCAATCAGCTAAGACCAGCTGAACAAGATTTGTAAAACATACAGGACACCTGAAAGCTCATATTGAACCCCCAAAATAACCACAACATATATATAAGCATATAGGTGTCACAGAGGAGTGCTACTGAGCATGGCGATATATATTTAAAACCAGAGACAGAACATGAAACACAGACAGAGCTCAGTGCACATCCAGTGAAACCTGTGAATCTGGGGTAACCATAAAAAAACAGACCTTTTTTATAGACCACCGAAAAAAAAAGACCTGCAAGTTGTGGTTTCTTATGTACAGTTCCAAAGTGCGGGGGAACAGTTTCAGGTGAGGAGAATCCGGTGTGTGCAGCCAACACAACACAGACAAATTCCGCACAGTGCAGGTCTCCTCTAGGACAGGTACAACGTAGTGCTCTGCTCACAAGTTCATAATGCAATTCTCCGTTTATTGTGACAGCCAAGAACAGAGGAGGGACAATGTTTCAGGTCCCAGATGGACCTTTCATCAGGTAATGATGGGATCTGAAACGTTGTTCTTGGTTGTTACAATAAATGAAGAATTGCATTGTGAACTTGAGTAGAGCGCTACTTTGTATTTCTGTCCTAGAGGAGACCTGCACTTGGATTCTTATGTACAACACACAGTGGTGTGAAAAAGAAAGTACACCCTCTTTGAATTCCATGGTTTTACATATAAGGACATAATAACAATCATCTGTTCCTTAGTGTCATGGGAGAGGGGGTTTGGCCAGGTATTAAAGGGGTTACACCCCATTTGGCCACCCCCTGCTCTCACTTGGGAAGCAAGGGGTTAACTGGACTGTGGTTCAGTAATGTGTTTTTACCCTGCTTCAGCACCGAAATGTATATTCCCCTGTAAATGTGTATTGTTCCCATTCCAGTGTCTGCACCAACACATACACTGGGATCTATGCGGGAGGGAAAGGGTTAATGTTAATTCAGTGATTATAGCCCTTTGTTCCATTTTCCCGCCTTTGCAGGCTCCATTTTGCAGCTCCCCATAGGTCGCCGTTGCAGCTCAATACGATCCTATGGGGAAACTGGCGATTTGGACCCATTTTCATCGGAAGACCTGCAGGTGGCGCCCAAGAGGAGGAGCGACGGTTCCCCATTGTAAGTCAATGGAGCCATTAATTTCAATGGGGATTCCTCGACGCCGACCTCCAGGAACGGGTTGGCAGCCATCCAAACCGCAGACCGCAGAAGCGGATACAATGTCTGAAAAAGAGCTTTTGATCACATTAGTTCAAGTTCAAATACAATTGGCGTGGGAAACTTAGGTTCTAGGGCACCCAGAAATAAAATTCTTTTTACCCCATGACCCTAGGAACCCCCACACACGACCACCAGCGGGTCCGAGAATGAGGGACCCCCGTAAAGGGTCGCGCTCACCACGAGGGTCGCGACATTGACTCTAATGGGAGCGGAGGTCCCATTGAATCCTATGGCGGCGCCGGCCCATGCATTTCCTATGGCGGCGCCCGCCATATTGATTCCAATGGGGGAAAGCCGCTTTGCTTTAAAACGGCTAAGTCCGAAAGGGTAAAAAGTGTAAGCCTATATCTCCGGTTCTGTGAGTACCACAGGGTTGGGATTTTGGTCGCAGGTAGTCACTGTTCCGGCATGACTGCATGGCAATTTCCAGCCCTCTCGGATCAACCAGACGGAGTATAGGCAAATGTGAAAATTGTAATTTTACCATTGACTCAATGGTGGAGTTGCTCTATTGAAAGCCTATAGCGGCGGAGCCCATTGACTTCAACGGCGGTGTTGCTCCATTGAAAGCCTATAGCAGCGGAGCCCGTTGATTTCAATGGGAGAGTGAAAAGCAGAGATTTCTTTTAGCTATAGCGGAGAATCCTGCATTAAAGTTAATAGGGGATTTTAACTTGTTCTTTGTATCTCCGGTTCTGGGGGTCGTGGAAGGCTGAAACTTGGCCACTATGGCAAAGGTCTTCCGGCATGAGGACCTAGCAAATTTCAGCCCACTCAGACCCACAGAACGGATTATTTTAATATGTGTAGATATTAAAGAAATACTGTTTTTTGCAAGGCTGGTATAAAAGCCCTGGAAAATTACTGGCTCTGCTTTATGTTAATGTTCAGGGGGGAGACAAGTGGTCTACAATAAACCCTCTGATCAAAGGCTGACCACTCTGATTGTGTACAATAGGGCGGGGGAACGCAGAGCCTGAGTGGTCTGTAAGTGTCATAATTCACACTTACAGACAGAAGGGTTGCCTGACTACAAAGAAGTCTGCTAGACATTCAGGCGCCCCAAGGTTAAGGTATGGGGGCTGAAACTCCATATAAACGAGTGTAAGCCCTATACCCATTGTCTTCGTGTCTTTTCGTGATGTCTTCATCTGAACCTGTATTGCTGAATGAGTTGCCAATCCTGTATCCTGATTGCTTCATTGTCCAACCCTTAAGTAAGTGTTATTTCTTGTCTGTTATTTGTATCATCTTGTGTGTCCACCTTCTTTAAGGAATAAACTATATTTATTATATCTAAGTCGTGTTCAATTCAACCCAGATATTTTGGTGTGTATTATAACCTATCACTAGCTACCGTGACACTTAGCAGGTCTAAAAATTAGGTAAATACAACCTCAGAAGAACAACAACACATGACATATTACACTGCCCCTCCATGGTGCCGGGCCCAGTAGCTGCCTGCACGCGCACAGGTCGCGAAGCGCGCCCACATTTTTGCAAAGACAAGAATCGTGTATTTGCTAGTGGCGATGGAGCGCTTGCCACTTTACGGCGGCGGTTCAGCCAATGAGGGAGAACCAGCAGCGTGACGTCATGGCCGCTCCCCCGCCATCTTGTCTTTCCCCCTGCAGCTCAGCCACAGACCACGGTTTTCACACCACCAGGCGCGCGTGGAGCAGCTGATACTGGGGCCGTAGCCTAAGGGCTGTTATATACATCATGCGGCCGTGTGCGCTTATGCGAACGCGCATGCACGTGCCTCATGCTTTTCGTGAGTATGGTGTTGAGTGTATACAGTGGTGAGTGTGTTTATGTGTATGTGTATGTATATGGGTGTGCGTGTGTGTTTATGTGTAATTTATGATTTATTAAAAAAAATATATATTTTTACCAGACTTGTGTAGACACACAAATACACACACACACACACACACACACACACACACACACACACACACACACACACACACACACACACACACACACACACACACAGAGCCGTTAGCGGCGCGAAAATATGAATTTCTTCATCTTCGCCGCCGTCTGTCGGCTGCCCTCTCCCTGCCGGGCGGGCGCACGGCCCTTCTATAGAAAGGCTGACTGACGTCAGCCAACTACAATTCCGCGCTCGCACACGGCACTATAGAACGTGCCTAAGAGTGTTTGGATAAAAGCTCCACCTCCATTTGGTGTGCTTAAATCTTAAATAGATAAAACCGCATTGCAGATATGCAGAAGGACACACCACACATATACTCCATTTATTTGTGTTAATGTCATTTCTCTTCCATTTTGTAACATTGAGTCCACAGCCAGCACAAAATAATAACAACACTCGTTTTTTTTATATATAAATATCTCAGTTTAATGAGCTTTTAAATAGAAACATTACTACAAAAATATACATATAGTCATACCGTACCATCCAATGTATGCGTCATATTACAGAGCAGCAATCAGCATACTGATATTTATATATGTTCCAATATTTGTTCTGCGCTAACACCTTACATTAATAAAAAAAAAAATGCAACTGAAAACCACCATTTTTGATCATGCCTAAGTTATACGGACGTACTTCTCGGGGAGACAGCGAATGAGGAAGATGGACGTATTACAAGAGCACATGGTTAAATATAGCTTACAATCGCTAAGAGCTTACAGCAGGGGAGGCCAACTCCAGTCCAACAGGTCAGGTTTTTGGGGATATCCCTGTTTCAGCACAGATGACTCAATCAGTCCCTGCTTCAGCACAGGTGGCTCAATCAGGGGCTCAGTCGAGCCACCTGTGCTGAAGCAGGGATATCCTGAAAACCTGACCTGTTGGTAGCTCTTGAGGACTGGAGTTGGCCGCCCCTGGCATAGAATATCTTCGTGGGTTATGCTGATCTTACAATAGAATGGCAGATATTATGCTAAGTGCAGTGTATTAAATAATACATTAAACAGGCCCAAATATTCAACATTTGGAGAATAAAGAGCGCAGAGAATAAAGCCGCAATGCTGAATTTATTTGTAGGGCACTAAAGTTGTTTGCGACTATAGTGTGTAAACAGTGCGGAGACCCCCTTTACTAAAGGGGTAGTGAGGGCAGGGCATGCAACGTTTCTTGGGTTTACCCTAAATACAGGGGGGGGGGGGAGAAACAGTGATTAAATAAGGTCAGAGGTAGAACAGCAGGTGGGAGGGGGTGGGGGGGAAGCAGAGTGGTCGTTATTTGATACAATGTATATGTTTCTAGTAGCGGCTTGCTCAACAATTCTGCTTTCATCTCAAATGCAGACCACAGGAGTTACATCCTCCGCCAGCAGAACTAGCGCAGAATTCTTGCAAAGGGAGGTTTATTAGACGCGGCACTAAATGTCTACAGATAAATACATATATATGTATACATGGAGCATTCTCGTCCTCTTTGTTATTTATAAATCAGTTCTGCAGTATTAGATAATACGGCATTTATTTAATGCTCTTAATGCTATTTTAAATAAGTTTTAAAGTACTGAGTATCCTTCAGTTGCTATAGTATAGCAGGCTCTGGCACACACCTGTGTTTGAGCCCTGCCCTCTCCCCAGCAGTGCACGAGCTTTGGCAACAAATGATCACAAACAGATCTCTTGCAGTGTTCCCAGCAGGGGGCTGTCAATTGTTACAGCTTTCTCCCCAGCCACAATCTGTTACCCCTAGTAATATAAGGTTATATTGTAGTTGTTGCGTTGCACTGACTGCAGGATAGAGGCACAAGCCGCCATAATGTGAACCCATGGAGCAGGTTCTTTGCTGATGACTGGATAACGGATGGATCGGCAGCTTATGTAATGACTTTTCATTAAAGGTAATAAAATGCTGCATATATTTAAACAATGCCGCCAGGAATGAACCTTTAAAGGGCCATGTTTACTCAGTGGTGCTTACGACTGAAATCAAAGAAAAATAGGTTGCATCATTTTGCCATGACAACTGGATCAACACATTGTCTTTGCGTGACCATAAAAGCATCATGAGTGGTCACGTGGTCAGTATCCTAGTGGTAACGTCTCTGCCTTGGAAGCGTGTTGGTAAATGGTGATGTGGGGCAAGGGCGTTTATTCCGGGAGCCGAAATACAGAGTTGCACAGGGGCTCAGGTATGTGCTCGGGAGCGCAGATCAGACACAAATAATCATCATTAAAGAGATGTGGCTTTGCGTCGCTCCTCCTGCGGCAGCGCCTGTGCGTTATCTGTAAGGGGATGGGCCGTGGACGCCGCCGGCCTGGCTCCGAACGCTGCTCCTGCTGATCTCGCTCGCACGCAGGCTCCGGAGCTTCTCCTGGAGAAGGTGCAGCTCCTCAGCCAGGCCAGGGGCGGGGGGCGATAAAACGGGAAACTTACAGGGGGGAAAGAGACAACGACACGGTATCAAAACATGTCTGCAGATGTTGGTACAGCCGGTTATCGTAACGCTCTCAAATAATAATCTCTTAACACCCACCCACACATCTGTACTTATAAGAGAGACAATACAGTATTGCAGGGGACGCCAACTCCAGTCCTCAAGGGCCACCAGCTGGTCAGGATATCCCTGCTTCAGCACAGGTGGCTCAATCAGTGGCTCAAACGGTGACTGAGCCACCTGTGCTGAAGCAGGGATATCCTGAAAACCTGATCAGTTAGTGGCACTTGAGGACTAGAGTTGGCCACACCTGCAGTACAGGGAATTATAGTATAATAAGTGCAACAAATAAGATCAGACAGTAGGAAAGGTCAACACCATCATAGACCCTTCCACAGGACCACATACATTGTCTCTGCAGAGGGGGAACGGTGTACGGAGAGGTAGATAGAGGAGATGCAGGGCTACTGTAAAAGGGGGAGAGCCAGTGTAGCATCCCAGACAGACCCCTAACTGAGGTAACCAAGAGCCGGCTTGAGGTACTGGCAACCTGGTCCCCCGAGTGCGGGCAGTATTACAGGCTCTGCAAGAGTGCCCGGCCACCGTTTTCACTCTGGAGTGAGGTCAGCCCTATGTGTGTGGGAAGCCCTACCCAGTGGTCCTGGATCACCAGCCCCTAAATTGGTAACAAAAGGTGGCGGGGAAGATTGGGACGTTGCTGCAGTGGAGCCCTGCCCTTCAGGACTTGGACTTTAAAAAGGGCAGGGAGTTCGACAACATGGGCAGCCGCTTCCAAAAGGACAACCCCAGTGACATATGGACCTCAAGGATTTTCAGGTTAGGGGAGCCACCTGATGGGGTGGTTGCCCCAGAGCCCACATCTTGAGGTGGGAGATGTGACGATTGGGGTAGCTGGCATCACATAATAAAGTGCAAGCCCAGCTATCTACCCCTATATCCATGTAAATTGGCCACCTATGTAAGGGTTATTTCGGCCAAATGTACCTTAATATGTGAGGAAGAACAGGGAATGTGTAAATGTATCCCATGTCTGTAAGAATGTATTTCAAAGCATGTATTCTTTATTCCCTGTGACAATCCTTCCCCCAGTTTAGAAAGCCGTTATTGTCTTATGATGGGATTTGTGGTGTGTGTGTAAAACTCTGTAATGTGCTTTAGGTATCAGCCCTGCAAGAAAGTAAATGAGATATTCCACTGTTACTGTCATTTCTATGGAAAAAGACTCAGCAATCCACTTAGTTGAAGCTTCCCATAGAAATTATAGGATTAAAACCAAGGTTGGGACAGCTAGATGTCAGGACTCCTGGGGAGAGGTGAAAGGCTGTTGATCAGATCTGGGAGTAAGAGCATTGTACTGCCCAGACTCTGAGGCTCCTACCCAGTGCGAGGTCTTGAGTGCCTAAGCACGCCCCTCCTCTGACTTTCTTGGCACCAACTCAATCCATGCTCTGATTGGCCAGCAGCCCCTATCCCATGTAAAGGATAGCCACTGAGGGCTATAAAGGGGTGCTGCTGATCAGAGCACTAGAGACTATCTGAGAGACACTCTGGGAAGGAGTTTGGATCTTGACTGTGACCGGCTGGAAATACATATCAGAGTGGCTGCTGTGTGTTCAGCACTCTAATATCCTGAAGCAGAGAAGCGGACAAGGTAAACCTATTTGAAACGGGTCGCTGCACCTAGTCGAGGGGGACCCTAGTCGAGGCTACAGTCTTCTTCCCAGGTCCCCACTTGGTGAGTGTATGTTATAACAGTGTATTTTGTGTATTTGCTGGTTCTGCCAGAATAAACCCGTTTATTCAATTACTTTGTCCTGTGCTTGATGACAGTGATCCCAGAAGGTTTTCGGTGTTAAAAGTACTGGTCTCCCATGACACTATTTACTTGTAAATTTATGGGTTCACAGAGGTACCGTTTATGACTGTATGGAGCCCCATTACTTCCATAACTGTGAGGATTTAGAGCAGGCCTGCACAACTCCAGTCCTCGAGGGTCGCAAATAGGCCAGGTTTTCAGGATATCCCTACTACAGCACAGCTGGTTCAATTAGTGGCTCAGTCATACTGAGCCACTAATTGAGCCAGCTGTGCTGAAGTAGGGATATCCTGAAAACCTGGCCTATTTGTGGCCCTTCAAAGACTGGAGTTGTGCAGGCCCGATTTAGAGCTTTATCCAGCGCGGTCTGGTGGTACAAGGATATGACATGTTTAGTTATGTTCTGCAGGCATTGCACATGTGCAGTATATACAGCTCAACCCCGTTATAGCGCGAAACGTTACAACGCGAATCCGCTTATAGCGCGGTGCAAGAGTGGCTCCCAATTTTCGTATTTATGAATACTTTACAGCACGATTGGTATTGGTGTCTTAAAGACTTTATTGTACAATGCATACAATTGTGCATTATTTCTAACGCGATCCGCTTATAACGCGATGTGATTCTTTGGAACCCAAGCACAGCGTTATAAGGGGATTAAGCTGTATACAGTATATATATATATATACACACACACACACACATATATATATATATACACACATGTACGCATGCACGTGTGTAAATATGAACACACATATAGACACACACTGTAAATATACACATCCAGTACACATATGCAGTTACACACAGATGTAGGGGGTATTGTGATTTACACAGTATATATACATGGTATATGTATAATGGGTTTTTGTCTCTGAAAGTTGCACCGGAAACTTTCCTCCCCCCCTGCCTCCCCCCCCCCGCCTCCCCCGCCGTGTGTAGTTAATTTGTCGAAGTTAGAGCAGCGGTACCTGCACCTCTGTAACACTGCGCAGGTAACATCTTCTCCACAGCCGGACCCAGGGCCCGACACACAGGGGGAGCAGCAGGTCGGCCGTGCAACGGCGAGAGCTAGCATTGCTTCGGAGTAGCCTCTCCTCCTCCAGCAGGCTCTCGGAGGCCCGGCGGGCATCTCTCCGTGACACTGTGCCGCTTTTCCAAGGCAAGGACGGAGTCTGCAGGCTGAGAACCCCCCTGGAGAGCAGGTACACGGGACACGTGTCGGAGAAGGTGGTGTCCGGCTGAAAAGGGGTAGAGACTATCAGTGTGTGTCTGTCCATAATGTAATCCCAGTGTAATGCCCTTCTAGTCATCCTGTAGCTCAGGGGTGCCCAACTCCAGTCCTCAAGGGCCACCAACAGGTCCGGTTTTCAGGATATCCCAGCTTCAGCACAGGTGGCTCAATCAGAGGCTCAGTCGAAGACTGAGCCTCTAATTGAGCCACCTGTGCTGAAGCAGGGATTGATTGAGCCATCTGTGCTGAAGCTGATATATCCTAAAAACCTGACCTGTTGGGGGGAGGGGTCTTGAGGACTGCAGTTGAGCACCCCTGCTGTAGCTCACCTTGTGCAGCATCCCATTGCCGTTCAGCACGGAGAGCCCCCTGCTTTGGTACATAGGATTCTGGAACTGCTGCCTCTGCAGAGGGCTATAGTACAGATCCCAATCCCACACTGTGGGGGGACACGGCTTGTACCCCCCATTCAGCAACATCTTCTCCTGCACCACGTCCCGCCAGCCTTTTACGGGGGTGTACGTCTGGCTAAGCAAGCGGCACTGCAACAACAGGACCACCAGATGCTGAGGCCGGCAGCAGAGAAGATTCATAGCATAGCGTTATATCTATATATATAAAACTCAAAATATGTTTGTCTGTGGTTTTGTGCGCGCTCTCATTGGCTGTCATTGGCTGTCAAGCTCTCCCATTGGCTGACTGCAGGGCGAGCCTTGGCTGTTATTGGCTCTCATTGCCTGACTACGGGCGGGCCTTGGCTCTCATTGGCTCTCGAGGTCTCTGAGTGCAAGGCAGGGTGACGTCATTAAAAACACACAGAGAGAGGGGAGATACATATATTATATACACACATAAAGAGGGGAGATACATATATTATATACACACATAGAGAGGGGAGATACATATATTATATACACACAGAGAGAGGGGAGATACATATATTATGTACACTCACAGAGAGAGGGGAGATACATATATTATATGCACACTCACAGAGAGAGGGGAGATACATATATTATATACACTCACAGAGAGAGGGGAGATACATATATTATATGCACACTCACAGAGAGAGGGGAGATACATATATTATATACACTCACAGAGAGAGGCGAGATACATATATTATATGCACACTCACAGAGAGAGGGGAGATATATATATTATATATATTATATACACACACACACACACACACACAGAGAGAGAGCACATACATATATTATATACACACAGAGAGAGGAGAGATACATATATTATATACACACTCACAGAGAGAGGGGACATACATATATTATATATACACACACACACACACACAGAGAGGGCACATACATATATTATATACACACACAGAGAGAGGGGAGATACATATATTATACACACACTCACAGAGAGAGGGGAGACAGAGGGGAAGCGGGAAAATGACATCTCGGGCAACGCCGGGTATATCAGCTAGTACTGAATAAGGGAGATATTTGCAATCAAGTTCAAGCTTTTGCAAAACTCGAGCTGCGTTAGAGGTGCTGTAAATTTATAGAAATCAATCCAAAAGAATTCAAACAAAAACCCATTACCGGCACTTTATCTACGACTTTTCCATGGCTCCGTAGCGGTGCCGGTATATCTGCAGCCAGAGAGCTGGTGTGCCTATCAAAATGGCGGCATTTAAATATCCCGCGTCACGTGGCCAATAGGAAGCTGTGACATTATCCCTTGCGGCTTCCTATTGGCTCATGTGACCGGGGGCTTTAAACGTGCAACATAGATACCGGCACCGCTACGAGGTAAGTATCTCGGGAAGCAGGGGGTCCCCGGAGCTGAAATTAATGGGGTTCAGCTCTGGAGATCACATGCTTCAATCCTGTAACATAAAAATAAAGCAAACAATACAACCTGTAGCGCTGCTTTAAATATGAAGACCTTTTTTTTAGATCATGTTAATAAAAATGTGAATATATAAAATAGAGAAACCCTGTATAGAGCAGTTTGCACTTAAAGGTTTATTCTAGGTGTGCCACAGAAGGATTTCCATCGGCGTATATAGAATTACCCCCTGAGAGTACTCGGGATGCACAAGTCTCCCCAACTCCTCTCTGCTTTGTATCCCAGGACACACATCTCGATGCAGCACTAGAGAATACCTGGCTGCCCCTGATCCTGTCCCACTGGCAGTTGTGCGAGAAGCTGCCACAGTACGGGTTGTACGTGCCATCGTGGAGAGCCACCAGGTACGACTCCGTAAACTCGAAGGCCGCCGGGAATTGCTGCACAAGCTGCCACACGCAATCCAGGAACAGCAGAAACACCGGAGACTGCGAGGAAAGAAATGTGGCCTGAAAACGCATGCGCGTGTATGGAGCAAGGGGCTATGTGCGGAGCACCTGAACGCTTTGTATAAATGCTGCGCTCGGGGCAAGGCGGCTGCCTTGGGTCCCGTGCCATCAGGAGCCTCATGCTCCCTCCTCCTGTGGGCTCTGGGATCCGGCTTCCCCCGGACCGGAGGGGGGGGGGAGCACGGGACCCCGGGACTGGCAGGACCACTTCTCACCAAAAGGTAGGTATGTGTCTGTTTTCTTTGAGACGGGGAGGTCTTACCTTCTCCGGAGCGGGAGGTCTTACCTTCTACGGAGCGGGAGGTCTTACCTTCTCCGGAGCGGGAGGTCTTACCTTCTCCGGAGCGGGAGGTCTTAACTTCTCCGGAGCGGGAGGTCTTACCTTCTCCGGAGCGGGAGGTCTTACATTCTCCGGAGCGGGAGGTCTTACATTCTCCGGAGCGGGAGGTCTTACATTCTCCGGAGCGGGAGGTCTTACATTCTCCGGAGCGGGAGGGCTTACATTCTCCGGAGCGGGAGGTCTTACATTCTCCGGAGCGGGAGGTCTTAACTTCTACGGAGCGGGAGGTTTTACCTTCTGTGGAACGGGAGGTCTTACCTTCTCCGGAGCAGGCCGCATCCTGCAGGGTCGCCATGGTGACTGACATCATGATGCTGCGACGCTGCTGGAGGAGGGCTGCTCTTCAAGCCAAGTCCCCTTAACTTTTCTCGCAGGGAGGGGGCCCTGCTACCAGCGTGCTGCCATGGGCCCCGCAAAGCCTACGGCCGGCCCTACAGTGACTCACTTCTTCTTTGTCCGTTTCCTTGAAGGGGTTAATCCTCTGCCGGAAGGGATGTCCCGCCGACACCCACTCCTTCTGAACCAAACTCTGGAACCCCGATAAGGTGCGTGCGTGAGGGTCCGATACCAGCTGGACCAGCGATGTCACGAGACAGTTCATATCGCGATCCTCCGGCTCTGCAGATGACATTTTGCAAGGTTAGTGAGGTTTATTCCACCGGCCCGTAAATAAGCCCGGTGTGCCAGCATAAGGTTAGGGTAGGGGTGGCCAACTCAAGTCCTCAAAGGCCACCCACAGGCCAGGTATTGGGGATATCCCTGCTTCAGTCCAGGTGGCTCAATCAGTCCCAGCTTCAACCCAGGTGGCTCAATCAGTGGCTCAGTCTGTGCTGAAGCAGGAATATCCTTAAAACCTGACCTGTTGGTGGCCCTTGAGGACTAGAGTTGGCCGCCCCTGAGGTAGGGCATCATATTTTCTCATTGCTGGTGAGATCCCTATTTCTCTATTGCACTAATAGACTCTAATCCTCTAGCTTGTCAGAGCCTCGGGCAGGGACCTCCTTCCTGTTGTCCCAACATATACGTACTCTTTTGTCATACAATGTTATTGCCGTCCCCCCCCACGTTGTACTGTGCTGTGGAATATGTTGGCTCCATACACACAAAATGCAATAATAATAATATGAATAATAGTCTGAAAAACACCACTGCATTTGCCGAGATATACAGTTTTACCAGCCACGTCTAATATTAAACCCTTTTGCCGACATTGAGGTCTGCGGGCGTCCATTCCATCTACATTTCCCAGCAGACCCGAAAGGGAAACTTGGTGTCTTGAATTTGGGTCAAGAATTCGTGGTTGCTGCTGCTGGGGCCCAGGTCTCCTTAGCACACCTGGTCCAGGGGGGGAGGGGGTGCAGAAAGGCCCTGGGGCTATGCAGAATCCCACCCACCAGCCTGGAGCTGGACAGCGCTCATCACCACCTCAACCCACCCTCATTGGTGCACGTCAAATCTGGATAGCCTCGTGGGAGGGTGTTGGGGAGAGCCACCCAAAACTCCATCTTGTAGAGGCCCTAACCCCGTATGGGGGCGACGGGCCCATTCTGAGGCCTCTGCCCTTTTCTTTACCTTGAAGGACCACAGAACGTCTTCTTTCACTCAGAAAAACGGAGACCTCGCTGGCTTTCTTCAGGCAAAACCTGCAACCATGAAATGCATGTTTAGCATTGTATATAGGGTCGCCAGGCGGCTTCTCCAAAAATACTGGATACAATGGTGACAGGTGCGACACGCTCAAGACACACACACACACACCTCTCACTGCTCCATGCTATTTCCTCCTCTCCTTGGCCCCACCCCCAGGCTCCTGACACCATCTCCTGATTGGCTGCACTAACCAGCAGCAGCCAATCAGGATGGAGGAAACTGCCCAGCCCCCTAGCAACAGCCCTGCTCTCTCCCTGCGCGGGGAAATCCCGCGGCCCCCCAAGCCGATCAGGCCACTATGTCCAGAGAGGTAATACCGGTATACACATACATGTCCCGTATTACCTCTAATTTTTCACTGGACAGAGTGTCCAAATACAGGACAGTCCTGTTCAATACTGGACACCTGCCAATGCTATGAATAACTCCTATTATATAGACAGTCGTCCTCCACATCACTGTGCAGCCTAAATAAACTGGTCCACATTCTTGCTCTAAACATAATATTTACCAAATGCCGACACTTTCACTTTCGCACCATAAATCCCACCGTGAGAAAAAGAGATCCTACCGTGAGAAAAAGAGTTCCCACCATGAGAAAAAGAGATCCCACTGTGAGAAGAGATCCCACTGTGAGAGGAGAGATCCCACCGTGAGAGGAGAGATCCCACCATGAGAGGAGAGATCCCACCGTGACAGAAGAGATCACACTGTGACATAAGAGATCCCACAGTCATTTTTCACATCTGGAGATATACTGATGCCATCATGTTATTTGATGGTAATTTTAAAGATGGCCACCGATTGTCTACACACTGCTGTATTATTACTATCTGTTGTGATACATCGCCAGACATGTCCGCAGTAATTTACAGCAGTAGCATCTACAGGGAGTTACATCTGCAATTAGGGATGTATGTGTGTTGGAGCAGGGGTGCCCAACTCCAGTCCTCAAGAGTCACCAACAGGTCCGATTTTGAGGATATCTCAGCTTCAGCACAGGTGGCTCTATCAGTCCCTGCTTCAGCACAGGTGGCTCAATCAGTCCCTGCTTCAGCCAACTGTGCTGAAGCTGGGATATCCTTAAAACCTGACCTGTTGGGGGGTCGTGAGGACTGGAGTTGAGAACCCCTGTGTTAGAGTAACATACTAATGAGAGGAGAATATGAAAAGGAGAAGGGAGGGGTGGATGGTGAATTCTGATTCCGCAGCTAGTGAAGGAGGCTGGCAATGCTGATACTTAAAGGCAAAGCTTAGCTGAGATTAAGTAAACCGCCTTCTGTAGTGAGGAAGGCGGAAATTGCCACTCCCCACCACGCCACAATGACGGGATTTGTCCTCCAACCCCGCGCTGTATACGTGCTCTGTCAGGGTAGTAACCCCCTCCCAAAAATCGCTACCAAATAATTATCATGGTTACCGATTCGTTACCTATGTACACACACACACAAATTTGAATTACATAGCGCCAGCTGTGTACGCATGGCGTTACAAAGGGATACTACTGAGAAAATAAAGGGCTACCAATATGGATGAGAGCAGCACGTAAATGACACCATGAAGGGAAATCCTGCCCCGCAGAGCTGACGATCTAAGCAACAAGTGGCAGAGTTTTTACTTTCTCTTCACCGCAATTCTAATATAGGACGTTGAGTGCCACTGGATTTAAATGGAAGTATATCACAAATATTCCAAAGATACAACCCTGAGTTACCAGACCAGAGACCCATGGCCATCACAGCTCATTACATTTAACCTTTTTATCGCCCGTAGAGAAGAAACAAGGAAATCAAGATTTGGGGAAAATAGTGTATTTTTTTTTTTTTTAACTATTTTGCTATCACAACACACCTGGGCCAATCTGTTTAAATCAGTGGCGAGATGTCGTCAGATTTGGCCCAAACCGGTTTGAAAGCTCGGAGAGTTGGAAAAACAGATTTAACCAGAAACAGACGACTGTCCCATAACTGTGTCAGAGCGATTATCAGAAGCCATCTGATAGCACTTAGCTCCCCTGTAAACATCTTGGCATTATTAGCCATGCAAAGCTTCAGCAACAAAGGGTGGTATTCAATTCCCTCGGGCTGCAATCGGTCTAAGCCCCATCTGCCTTAAGGAGCTGGTCGCGCCGTCTGTGGAGATGTTTACCTTACATGGTCCAGCCAACGTGTACCTTCGAGGTTAGAAAGCCACTTCTCGCCGGAGACCGCTGCAGAGGGATCTGGAATAAACAGAGACATCACGACAGATCAGGGCTGGCCACCAACAGGTCAGGTATTCAGGACATCCCTGCTTCAGTCTGAGCCACTGATTGAGCCACCTGTGCCGAAGCAGGCATATCATGAATACCTGACCTGTTGGTGGCCCTTGAAGACTGGAGTTGGCCACTCCCTGATCTAAGGACACTGGCATATTTAATGGTTTAACTGGAGCAGATTGACACTATTTTAAAAAATATATATATTTTTTCAGTTTCAAATATATCCATGGTAAACAAATGCTTTGGGTGGTTTTTACACTCTTTATCCAACATCTTTTCAAATCTTTCTACGGAAGAAGATTACAGACTAAGTTGTTTTAAATGATTTTTCCCTCACTACCTTGTACTGCCCTTTTAAGGGAGGCTTGGAAAGGTTTAAATGGATATGTCAAACCGGTTCAAATAAAATCTACCACAATGTGCTAAATGCTACTCTTAATCACCAAGCTAAATACTAAAAGACTAAATATTACTACTAATACAGTGACTACACAACTGTAGAATAAGGCCTCAGACTCTTGATCGGTTAATGCAATGTATGACTTGCTCCCAATCCCCCCCATCTCCCTGTAGCTACTTGAATAAATATAGTCTCTGGCAGACTGTTCTCCTAAAACAAGGGTGAACCTCTTAGGTGCCAATGACCTCTTGTGGTAATATGCAGAAATGGGCAAAAATCAGACGGTACATAGTACTCAATGAATGTATTTCTTTTGAAGAATATTCGTGTGTGAGCGGGTGGGCTGCCTAGAGACATAGGATTTTTTTCACAATATTTTTGCAAACAAGGACCGTCGTACAGCTTACATACAATCCGAGTTTTATTGTCAGACATATAGTTGGTTTTGTTTCACATGTGAAATATCTGGAGGGAAGACTACAGGAGAGAAGGCAAAAACATTTAGCTAAAGCCAAGTCACAAGATTTGTGCAAAAGTGAGTGTACCGATTGCAGACGTGTGTGATAATCTCATATATGAATCTAATACTTCATATATAAATTTTCGTCTATTTTTGTCTCCCTTTTCTCGTTATTCAAAATCCCTTGATTGAGTATTAAATATCAGCTAATTTTTGCCCAATTCTGCATATTTCCACAAGAGGTCATTAGCGCCTAAGAGGTTCAAACTTAGACAGAATATTGATCCAGGGGGTGATCTGATTGCCTCTTACCGGAATCAGGAATTACTTTGTTTCCCTTGTGAAATATAATTGGCTAATGCTACACTGGGGTTTTCTATTTGCGTTCCCCTAGATCAATTGAAATATAATTATAAGTTTCTCGTCCAGTTTAGCATTAGACAAAAGATTGAACTTGATGAACACGTATATTTCAAAGCATTTAGTTGTGTGTTATCTGAGGTCGAAACAATACAGCATGTGAACAAGTATTTTGGGTGTCACTCTCTAATAAAAATACCACGTGTGGTGCATTTGCACATCTCAGACAGGTCTGCCACCCTGTCTTTCCCCATTATCGCTTAGTAACAGTGCTTCCACTGCAGCAAGGGATTCTGGGTAATGGCTCGAATTGTAGTGGCTGTCACTGTAATGCGTTTCTATCTTTGTGGTGCACAAGCCGTAGAGTTTTATTACCACTCAGACATAGGCTACGCAGCTTGACGTAAGACAGCTGGATATCGGCGATCGCAGGAAGTTCGTCAGTAGTGTCCACAACAACACACTGGGAATGGTTTGCAAACAGCAGGGATCCAATAGACCTAGAACGCAAGAGATAGAGACCAATTAGCATGCACACACTTTCCGCTTGTACCAGAGCAAAGTACGTCTGAAGTCACAGTGTGTCCTCACTTCCAGGAGCATGTTCTTGTATAGCGCTGCTAGTTCTACGTAGCGCTTTACAGAGACATGTTGCAGACACAGGTCCCTGCCCCGTAGAGCTTACAATCTATGTTTTTTGATGCCTGAGGCACAGGGAGATAAAGTGACTTGCGCAAGGTTACAAGGAGTCTTTACTCACTGAGCCGCTATAAATAAATAAATATATATATTATATATATATATATATATATATATATATATATATATATATATATATATATATATATATATATATAGTCAGATAAGGCAGTTGGCACTCCAATAGGTGCTGGTAAGCCACAGGTGCACGTCCCATATAGAGAATGTAGTTATACGTTACCGTTCCAAGGATTGGTAAACAAGAGACAGCACTCAATGTTGAAAATCAAAGTGTATTAGTGAAAGCAAAAATACATAATACATTTTTGCTTTCACTAATACACTTTGATTTTCAACATTGAGTGCTGTCTCTTGTTTACCAATCCTTGGAACGGTAACGTATAACTATATATATATACACACACACACACACACACACACACACACACACACACACACACACATACATACACACAACCTTGTGAATTAAATCAATAGGAGAATGAAGATGGGATGGAACGTATTAGGAAGAAATTACAATATTTCAAGGGAACCTTCCATTGTGTCCCAACCTGTGGCGAATATCCCATTAGGCCCCAAGGGCAGCATATATTGCCACTTGCCAGCCATCACATGGTGTCACGTTGCCATGGCAACGGGACGGCGTGGTGTCAAATGACGCTGAAGGAGGAGGGTGGCACCAGGTAAGTGCCTAAGAGTTGCATATTTTTAAATCCGCCACTGGTCTCAAGAGAAAAGTGTTCGACCCATGTATCCTGCCCGTGCTCACGTACGGATGTGAAACATGGACCCTAAACGCAAAGACAATACAGAAGCTGCGGACAACGCAAAGAAGTGTGGAGAGGTGCATGCTGGGTATTACCCAAAGAGACCGGGAAACTAATGAATGGGTTCGGAAGCAAACAAAAGCCTGTGAGGAAATGTATGTGGCAGAGGGCTGGACATTTTGCAAGAAGTGACCATCGGGGTACCAAGATGGTACTCAATTGAAATATAAGGAGTATCAAAAGGATGATGGGAGAATGCAGTTAGGAAATATTTTGGAGCGACGTGTAGAAGAGAGGCTGTAACCGCTGTACCTGGAAGATCATTGGGGAGGCTTCATCCAGCAGTGGGGAGACCAGGGCTGATGTTTATTTACATTTATTTATTGTTAAAGTGGGGGACTGAATTCCAAAACCATGTTTTGACATTAACAAGAGACCCCACATAGTGCTGATAAAGGGATTAGTAATGGCGCTGGAATTGGGGAGAGAGGAATACATGCATTTTCTACCTCATTTATTTCAATCTGAATGATCTATTGTAGTTTAGATATAACCAATTTTTTGCTTCGAGTTGGGGCTCATTTTCCCCCACACAAACAAACAAACACACACACACACACAATCACGTGTGTGTTTATACATACACAGCTATCACACGCTGAGGCCCTTATACTCAGACACCATGCCAGGGCTACAGGAGAAGCAATGACCGAATTCTCCGTACCGGACGATGTCTTTGTCCGGGTCTGTGTTGGTTTGATATCCGGCCGATCTCAGTAGGTCACTGCCCGCTGGGTGATGCCAGCACAATCTCTGTGAGAGGGAAATACCCACGAGCCACACGTTATCTGTGCTGAATATTGAACTCCTGCTTTCCTTGCTATTTGTTTTTAGAGTTACAGGATTAAAGCAGGGGGGTCACCGGTGCTGAACCCCATTCCTTTCAGCTCCAGGGACCCCCCCGATTGCCGGGATACTTACTTCCGTAGGGGGGTGCAGGTATCTCTGTGCAGGCAGCAGCTCCTGGTGGGCTTGGTGGGGCAATTGAAATGGCGGCATTTAAATGTCACACAGGCCAATGGGAAGCCATGAGGTCATCCCTTGCGGCTTCCTATTGGCCCAAGTGACCGTGACGTTTAAACCTGCAGAGAGATACCGGCGCCCCCCACGGAGGAAGTGTCTCGGGAGCAGGGGGTCCCCGAAGCTGAAATTAACGCAGTTCAGCTCTGCAGACCCCCTGCTGCAAATCTGAAACTCTAAAAACAAGAATAAATACTGGGACTCTTAAGAAAAAACAGGACTGCTTCTGTAATGCCCAGATCCGCTAAAGCAGGGGTGCTGAACCGTTCCTCAAGCCCCCTCCCCCTCCCAACAGGTCAGGATTTCAGATGGTCCCAGCTTCAGTGCCACATGTGCTGAAGCTGGGTCTGATTGAGTCACCTTTGCTGAAGCAGGGATATCCTGAAAACCTGTCCTGTTCGGGGTGCTTGAGGACTGGAGTTGAGCACCCCCGCCACTAAAGGGTGAAAAGCCTTAAATGAATGGGAGTAAAGACTTGCTAAAGCTTAGCACCGTTTAGAGAATCTGGGCCTGAGAGTGGAGTTATAACCGCTCCCCACGTTCCTTAAAACGAGCCAGCCCGCAGGGAAAGGGTCCCGCACGCGGCTGCAGGTACTCACAGGGATGCGCCGCTGGTTAAAATGAGCAAATGTCTTTTTCAGGTCGTGGTCCAGCAGTTTGCAGGGGACTAAGAGGTACTTGGACAGGCTGGAGAAAAAAAACAAAGACATGCAAGTCTGTGAGGTCGATCCCCGCAGGAGGAGAATGGAGGCAAAGTGCTCAAAAATGAAATAAATCCTATTCCACTGTCAATTTGTTAATAAAAAAAAGGAGTCAATAAATAAAAACATTTTTTTTTTTTTAAACATGAATATTAAAATTTTTTAAAGTAGCGGTACTCCAGTGGCCAACTCCAGTCCCCAAGGGCCACCAACAGGTCAGGTTTTCAGAAAATCCCTGCTTCAGCAAGCTGGCTCAATCAGTCCCAGCTCCAGCACAGGTGGCACAATCAGACCCTACTTCAGCACAGGTGGCTCAATCAGTCCCTGCTTCAGCACAGGTTGACCAATCAGTGGCTCAGTCAAAGACTGGGCCACTGATTAAGCCACCTGTGCTGACACAGGAATATCCTGAAAACCTGACCTGTTGGTTCACCTCTGTGTGCATGATCTCAGTCTCTCTCATGATTTCCCCCAACCTTTGATATATATCATTACAGCAGGAATATCCTGAGAACCTGACCTGTTGGTGGCCCGAGAGGACTGGAGTTAGCCGCTCTATATTTCCTGGTCCTTCCCCTGCTGCCTGTACTCAGCGGGCAGCCTGACACCCGCACACATTACCTGGTCGAGGTGTCGCAGCGCTCGTTCACTGGGCTCACTCGCCAGGCCGACGTTCCGAGCCTCTCCAGCTCCGCCTCCCAGTCCGCAGAAGACTCGAAAAGCAGCGTGGGGAAGTCGGTCAGCGCCCTGCTCGGCCTGTTATCTGAAACCACACAGACCGTTCACATCCTCCCTGAGACCCCCTGCTGGTAGGGGGGCAGAGCTACAATTAGACATCTGCGCTGTCCAGGGGAAATGGCCCGTGTTTACCAAGCAGTGCTATCGTGCCGAAAGACGCCGTAAAGTCCATTCAAGAGAAAAGGCCTTTTAGGCAGGGGTTCTCAACTCCAATCCCCATGACACCACAACCCCCCCCCCTACAGGTCAGGTTTTCAGGATATCCCTGCTTCAGCACAAGTTACTCAATCAGTCCCAGCATCAGCACAGGTGGCTCAGTCCCTGCTTCAGCACAGGTGGCTCAATCAGTGGCTCGGTCCTTGACTGAGCCACTGATTGAGCCACCTGTGCTGAAGCAGGGATATCCTTAAAACCTGACCTGTTGGGGGGGGGGGGGGTCTTAAGGACTGGAGTTCAGAACCCCTCCCTTAAGGGTTCCTCTGGAATAGCACTGCTTAGTAAACATGGACCAATGTATATAATCTAACATGTGCCTCCTCAGTTCCAGGGACTCCATATCTTTCCGTCACGTCCATGTACCCACTCACCCAGGCTCTGCAACGCCGGGGATCCCTGCTGCATTTGTCGTCTGTTCTTCTGCTGGCTCTCAACAATGGCTTTTGTTATCTAGAACCACAACGAGTCGCCGTGTCAGTGGGTGAAGCAGTCATTTCCTTATTACCTGTGACAGGTTTCCGTGTCCCGGGCGGTTTCAGCCGCGCTCGGTATTAGCTGCTGCCAGCTCGTCTGCACCATCAATAAGTGGGTCATGAGACAAGGGATTAAGTGACCAAGGAAGAGGGCAATAGGTCAAGAACTCACGACCCCTGTGTGTTGCAATGAATCAAGGGGCAAAAAAGGGATTGATATACAACAAAGGTGGCCCACTCCAGTCCCCAAGGGCCCCACCAACAGGTCAGGTTTTCAGAATATTCCTGCTTCAGCATAGGTGGCTCAATCAGTCCCTGCTTCAGCACAGGTGGCTCAATCAGTCCCTGTTTCAGCAGAGGTGGCTCAATCAGTCCCTGCTTCAGCACAGGTGGCTCAATCAGTGGCCAAGTCTTTGACTGAGCCACTGATTGAGTCACCTGTGCTGAAGCAGGGATATCCTGTTCTGCTGGTGGGGCCCTTGACTGGAGTTGGCCACCCCTGATATACAGTATGCACACATGTATGTAATATAGCACAGTGTGTGTGTGTGTGTGTGTGTGTGTGTGTGTGTGTGTGTGTGTGTGTGTGTGTGTGTGTGTGTGTGTGTGTGTGTGTGTGTGTATGTATGTATGTATGTATGTATATATATATATATATATATATATATATATATATATATATATACTGTATAACGCACATGTACACACTATATACAGGTCACACACGTGTGCACACTATATACAGGTCACGCACATATATACACTATATACAGGTCACGCACGTGTACACACACTGTATGCTGGTCACACATATATATATATACAAGTCACGCACATATATACACTATATAGAGGCTGAGAAAAGAGCACTTACCCTGTACGCTTGTGGCTGTAGCCCGTTGTCACTGAAATGAAAGTGTATGACTCGGAAGCCTTTACAATGAATGATCAGCTCCTCTGGGATGAATTTCAGGTTGGACTGCGGGGTCACGACCTTTACCTTGGTCTGACTGGTCACTGAAACCCAAAGCACAGAACAAAGATATATATATACACACACACACACACACACACACACATCTGTGAAGTAAGGCACTCCTCTATGTAATTACCCACCCAGGTACACACACACCTCTGGCCTTGTTTCCCACTCACCTGCCAAAACCCTGTCCACACCTGGGAGAGCAACGTCATTGTAACTGTCGAATGAAACCTGGTTGGACTGATCCTGTCACAGAACAAAAAGATGTATTAAATTAAATAAAATAACATTGTGGGGTAATTGTATTGGGGGGGGTAATTGTATTGGGGGGGTAATGGTGGAGGTAATTGTATTGGGGGGTAATGGTGGAGGTAATTGTATTGGGGGTAATTGTATTGGGGGGGTAATGGTGGAGGTAATTGTATTGGGGGGTAATTGTATTGGGGGGTAATGGTGGAGGTAATTGTATTGGGGGGGTAATTGTATTGGGGGGGTAATGGTGGAGGTAATTGTATTGGGGGGGTAATGGTGGAGGTAATTGTATTTGGGGGGGTAATTGTATTTCGGGGGATAATGGTGGAGATAATTGTATTTGGGGGGGGTAATTGTATTTCGGGGGATAGTGGTAGAGGTAATTGTATTTGGGGGGGGGGGTAATTGTATTTCGGGGGATAGTGGTGGAGGTAATTGTATTTGGGGGGTAATTGTATTGAAGGGGAGGTAGTACTTGTATTTTGGGGGATAATTGTATCTGGGGGGTACTAGTGGTGTTTGTATTTGGAAGGGTAGTGGTGTTTTGTTTTGGGGGCGTAATTATTGTGTGGGGGTAATTGTGTGTAGTGGGTTGCTTGGGTATTGTGGGGAATTGTGTGTGTGGCCAGGGGAGGAGGGGAAAATGAGTGTAAAGAGGGGGGGGATTTGGTGAGAGGGGGTAATTGAGCGATAGGGCAGGGGGAGAGGGAGTGGGGAGAGTGAGTGTAAAAGAGGGAGGGGGGAGAGTGTAAAAGAGGGAGGGGGGAAGCGGGGTAGCATGAGAAACAGAGGGGGAGAGAAATACAGGTGTGAAAGAGGAGGGATCGCAAGGCCGCTGACACAGGGTGGGGGGCACCCAAAAAATTTCCTCACGGGGCGCTGAAATGGCTGAGGCCGGCCCTGCGAACATACGCTAGGAATTTACGCTTAGCTGAAAGCCTGAGACTCCACGGGAACCTATTCCCCTCTTATGGGACAATTTAAACCTGTGCTAAATTCCTTTATTATTTCTCTGGTATTAAGGTGATGTGCCAAGTGCTTGGATGGTGGATAATAATAAGGATATGTTAATATGCAATGCGTCAACATTGTGGATGTAGTCGGGAATTTGTGATCTAGAAGTTTAATGACGGGACCGTGTTATCTTTGGATTACACACACTACACCATTATAGACACACACACACACACACACATATATACATATATATATATACACACACACACACACACACACATACACACACACTGTATGTTGTAATATCTTGCATGTACTGTCAGTGACTGCTACCATCCTCTCTCTCTCTCTCAATATATATTTGGGGGGGCAAGTTACTTTTGGGGGGGGCAAGTGGGTTTTTCCCTAGTTTGTCGAGCCCTGATTATAGATACATATAATATTATAGAAACATATAACATTATGGAAATGTAACCCTCCCTCCCCGGCTCCCAGGGAGTTTACATCAACGTCTCTTATCTTGGCTCTCTCAGATGGGGTTTCCTTATCAGGGTGCTGGATTCGTGAGGCTGGGCGCCAACAACTTTATTCATTCAACTGGATTGGTTCCATCCTTGTACACTGGGAACCTTGGTATAGACATAACTGCATTCTCCCTGGTGCTGTCTGAACCTGCTTCCCTGGCTGCCCCTATCTCGGCTTGCTAGGGAAGCACTGATGCTTGATTCCCTTGGTTACCTACGAAACCTACGGAAGCTCCCTTCAGGGGCCACATGGGCCCCTGTCTGAGCCTGGTGCTAATCTCCCTCTACCAGGGATAAGGGCACCTCTCTTGGAGTGATCTGCCTTTGCTTCAGGACAGTCTGCTGAGTACCCTGTGGGACTCTATAGGCAGCCTCTCCATGGAAGCCCAAGGGTGAAGGGAGACATCTCTATGGGATGCTACCTAACCAGGGTACTGTCCCTCTATATAAAACAGTGACAGGGGATCCTTACCCTATACTATCATATGAACGTATTTACACTATTCACAGTGAGATCCTACTACTTCCCCTCCTCCTGGGATGTGGCTTCCAGAAATTTACGTGTGTGTGTGTGTGTGTGTGTGTGTGTGTGTGTGTGTGTGTGTGTGTGTGTGTGTGTGTGTGTGTGTGTGTGTGTGTGTGTGTGTGTGTGTGTGTGTGTGTATGCATATATATATATATAATGTGTGGGCGCATTATAAATAAATAATAATATTGAAAGGAGAAAAAACTCACCTGGGAGGTGAAGGGCAGGCCAGGTCTGAAAGCAATTCTGTGGCTGGTACAATACAATGTGCCTGAAATATACTGGTGGCCATCTTTAAAGTATATGCGCTTCTTCACCCTGACAGCCTCTTCCTGCACACTCTCTCCTGAAATACAAGAAAATACACATGTAATACTCCGGCACAATATACTGCACATTACAAGCAAGTAAAAGTGCTCAGCCATGTGTCGCCTTCCCTACATCTTTAACTACTTAGCTGCAAGAAGTGGCTGCGACGCTTTGCTTTCTGCGTGTCTCTGCAAGCGTCCGTTTCAAAGCTTCACAAATATAGACTTGAAAGCCTAGTTCCCAGTGGTCTCCAAATCTAACACGGATTCTTTGTGCAAAAATCATTCTTCAAGTCTTAAAAAAAAAACTCCAGAAAACCGCTCTGCCCGTTTAACTAACCCCTAAGCAGAAATATATATATATATATATATATATATATATATATATATATATATATATATATATATATATATATATATATATAAAAATAAATGTATTTGTTTTGACTGTACTTGGACACTTAAAAATACACAATATTAACAAGCTCAAAAACCCAAATCCACAGTATTGTATATTTATATACAATCCAAACAATATTCAATGTGTTTGTTTTCTTTTAATAAATCCATTGCATCATATTAGATAATACTCTAAGTTTTAATGTACTGCGCATCCTTTGATTTCTATAGCAGGCTTTAGCACACTTCCCCAGCAGTGCAAGATATTTGCAACACTTTCCTGTTTGTGATAATATGTTGCCAATATTCCCAGCACTTTGAGCTGCAAACTGTAACAATAGATCATGTTACCTTAGTAATATAAGAATACATTGTAGCTGATGAGTTACACTGACTGAAGGATTGATTAAAACTGAAAGACAGCCATTTAGGGAACCCTGGGAAACATGATTTTTGCTGATCGATCGGCAGCTTAGATAATTAGCTTTCCATAAAGGTAAACAAAGGCTGCATATATTAAAACAAAAAAAATATTTTTGTTTTAAGTGCCGCACGGTCTGCGTCTTTGAATAGTACCAGCTGGAGAGCTACTGGCCAAGTGACCAGAAATGTAATCGCCCTGTAGCACACGCATAGCACACGTTCTAGAACCGCCGTTCGGGTGGTTTTCGGCTGAAATTCCCCACTGGACTCATATCATCTGCTTCAGTGGATGTAGAATAAACCCCATAATCAGTGGCGTAGCTTTAGGCCGGGCGCCCATGATCCTGGGGGCCCGCTCTCTAGGGTGACCAATCCATATTTGTCCCGGCATATTTGCCGACTGCGCATGTGTAATCGGCACTTGCCGGCTGCTCGTGCACGCATATCGGTACTTGCATGAAGTACCGATCATGGTGTCGATCGCGCATGCGCGGCCAACGCAACAGAAACATTTTGCCCGGGGCCCGCCCATGTCTACCTATGCGGCTAAATTTGAACCCCGTAGGCACTGCATACATGTCATGCGTCCCATGCTATTGGCTATATCAGGGCTGCGAGAAATAAATGTTATTAACCTGGCACTCTACGCGCAAATAAAAGTGCAATTCTGATATAAGATAGTTCTGTGGTAAAATACCACACAGTGAAAAAAACAACAGTGTTATAAAATACAAAATACTTTATAAAGTGCTGCTCAGACCCATTATATGATTGCTCATTCAATCCTCAGCAATATCAAAGTCCAGGTGGTGGGAAACGCAAACGTGAATAAAACATTGAACACACAAATACAGTAGTGCAATATGTCTTTCAAAGTGAATACATTTCTTGGTAGCCTGTAGATTGCGTACACACAATCTATCTGTTCTTTAAAGCGTATCCATCAGTGGCAACAACGTGTCCGATGCATCTAGGAGCGTGGCGAGCTTGTGAATAAAAAATAGAAGCCCCAATAGCGCAGACTGATATAGAATGTATCAGGTGGTACAGAAAAGCATTGTTACACTCACATGGTGTCAGGATATATCAGGCACCTAAGCAGTGATTAGAGAAAGAGTAGGCGCCACCTGGGACCCTCAGCGTTCACCCCCCGCTCATGTCCGCAGCTCTCTCAGCATCTCTCCACGCTCCGCTCTCACTCGTGATTGGCTGGCTTCCGCACGTCCTGGTTTGGATGCCCGGATGCAGGTTCAGGGAAGCAGCAGCGCTGTGAGCATCACTCCTGCACAGCTGTGATCTTGTGGCACTCCACGCGTTTCACTCCACGTGTTTCACTGGATTCCCAAATTCTTTTCTGTACCACCTGATACATTCTATATCAGTCTGCGCTATTGGGGCTTCTATTTTTTATTCACAAGGTTACCGCACATGTAGATGCATCGGACACGTTGTTGCCACTGATGGATATACTTTAAAGAACAGATAGTTTGTGCGTACACAATCCATAGGCTACCAAGAAACGTATTCATTTTGAAAGACATATTGCACTATTTGTGTTTTTAATTTTTCGTTCCCATGTTTGCGCTCCCCACCACCTGGACTTCTATATGAGGGGTACGCAAGCTTTTGCTCTTGCCTTGTGTCCCCCGGTGCTCGCGCCCCTCCCCCCTTCGCTTAGTGCGGCGTCAAATGACGCGCGGGGTCATGTGACGTCACGCCACATGACCCCGCGTTGCCATGGAGACGCGTCCAGACGCCGCCTGAATCTCGGTAAGTTGAGGTTGCAGAGGTTGAGGTCCAAAAATTCGCCCATCTCTACTTATGGGAAGAAAACTAGAAATGAACTAAATCATTTGTCATATTGGATGTGGGCGCTGCTTTGTTTACAGTTCTACTGGTGAACGTGCCTGAATTTGACATGGTGTGCGGTTATTTTCAGCACCATATGTAGGCTGTGAGCTCCCTGGAAAAGGGACCTCTCTCTCATATGGTATCCGTTTGTGTCAGTATCGTGGTGCCATGGGAGTTGTAACGTGCTGAGAACGGGGTGAATAAGCACAAAATACACATTTGGCCCCGCTTTCTCCGAGGCGGTCACTGGCATTCCTAAGAACTGATTCAGAATGTAACTCTGATGACTGCAGCGTTGGAATCACTGTTGCGCTCTTTTATAAGTTACATATGAGCCCAGAACCCAACCAAAGCAGGTATTGTATATTGCATGTTATTTGTTGCTGTGCAGTTACACAAGCTCAGTATTAGATCTTAAATGATTAAAACAGGGGTGACAAACTCAAGTCATCACCAAACTGGTCAGGTTTTCAGGATATCTCTGCTTCAGCACAGGTGGTTCAATCAGTGGCTCAGTCTTCCACTTGTGCTGAAGCAGGGCCATCCTTAATACCGGACCTGTTGGTAGCTCTTGAGGACTGGAGTTGGCCACCCCTGGACTACACAATAGTTAGACATAGTGGGCACAGTGTCACGGAGTTACTTCCCCTTATTACAGCTGCCGCTGCTTTCCAGCTCGGAGGCAGTGAAAGGAGTCTCCGTTTTAGGTTTTCTCAAAACGATAGAGGAAGTTTCTTAAAAAAGAGAAGAGGAACGGGATCAAAGATGCGGGGAGGAGGGGTGGGAGAGACGCGGAAAGACGCGGGGATGGGGGGGATAGATGCAGGGACGGGGCAGACGCAGGGAGGGGTAAGACGAGGGGAGGGGTGAGGGGAGGGGTGGGGAGAGCTGCTCACAAACTTTCACAACTTGGAAAGCGGAAATCCTGACCACAGCCTGCAGAGTATATATATATATCCATCCCTTGCTGCACTGGAAGCACTGTATGCCAGGCCAAGGGAGCGCAGACTTTTGCTGCTGCGCCGCGCTGTCGTCCCTGCCTGGATGCTCTCGCCCCCTCTCCCTACCTTAGACCTGCGTCAAATGACGCTGCGGGGTCATGTGACGTCACGTGACCCGTGCCATCATTTGACGCTGCGTTGCAATGACGATGCGTCACAGAGCGCCTGAACCTCGGTAACTATAGAGGTTGCAGAGGCCTCACGCGATCCCCCGGCCTTTCATTTAAATGCCTTGGGGAAGAGCGCGGGAGCTCTGCAACCGCCCGCACCCCGCCCCCGCCAGCAAAATCACCCACCCCCCCTGAGGGGCACGCCCCCCAGTTTGTGCACCGCTGTGCTAGGCGATAATGGTGAAAAGCAGGGTTGCAGACCTGTCTAACACATGTGAATGTGCTCACAAGTGATTATATATATATTTATAATCAAAAAATAAATAGATGATACCGTTCTGTGGCTAACACACACACACACATTATATATATATATATATATATATATATATATATATATATATATATATATATATATATATATATATATACATACACACACATATACACATATATACATATACATATATATACACACACACACACACACACACACACACACACACACACACACACACGAAGGAAGAGGGCAAGAGAGTGGCAAATGGGGTTATTCCTTAAATTGTGATAATGCCAATTGGGGCTGATCAACCCCACATACAAAGAAAACAAAAAGGAGGTACACACAAAAAAAGAACTTTTTTTTTACAAAAAAAAAATATATATATATATAGTCAGTGAAAATAAGGTACTCCTATAATTCACGGTGCCACGGTGTCACGGAAATGAGGGTATGTATAGCATAAGAGCAAAGTAGATCCAGCACACTTGGACTTCCTCAACAAGTGGAATGTTTTATACATGAGCCTAAGCACGGCAGCCTGGGTGCGGACCGTCCAGGGGAGAATGCAACGAACAAAACAGGACAGGCACTCCAATATCAAACACAGGAGTTTCTCAAGAAAGGCTATAGATTGAGCCGAAACGTTGCTCTAGTTCATTCCTGTTTCTGATATTGGAGTGCCTGTCCTGTTTTGCTATACTTGCATATCACAGCACAGGAGACGTTGGACTCACGTAACAGTGATCACTGGCCTGGATGCACTGAACTTGTGTATTAATCATCTAGAATTATCCACTAGGCACCGAGATATTTGTCTGTCTTATGAGCAATTCTAGAATATATACATATATCTATATTAATTGTCTCTCTGAGATACATTAATAAAAATAAACAGAAACACTGTTTGTTGTGTGTATGATATATTTATGCAGTGTTTGTGTAAATACATGTACAC